>NC_026004.2:71958134-72022701 GCF_000442705.2 Elaeis guineensis | reverse complement strand
AGATAGAATACATTACTACAAGTGAAGCTACTAAGTAAACTATCTGAATGAAGAAGTTCATCACTGAGTTAGGTATGATTCTAAATATTAAACACCTTATGCTACTTTATTATGATAGTTAATCTAAGAAATGAGTTTGATGATTACACAACATTAGAGTATAAAAAAGAATTAATATATTTGAAGCATGGTTAAGAATATTTTTATAGGAAGCTAACCCTTATGATAAGCTTTGAAGTCATTTAGAAAAATTTGAAAAGCTTTTGAAGTAAAAAAAATCAAGTTTAGATGTGAATTAAGTGAAAAAAACTGAATAAAAAAGTCAAATTGACTCATGGCCTCAAGGAGTCGACTCTGACATATTCTAGCACTGGCATGTAGTGTTGGCATACCTCTGAGTCAACTCATGGGTGATTCGAGTTGACTCAGACATGCAGGATGGCACTGGCATAGCGCTCAAGTTGACTATGCGGTGCTCGAGTCAAAATTCTCAGAAAAGTCAGAGAATCTATTCTCTGGACACAACACTCCAGTCAACTCCTGTAGACCTTGAATCGACTCCAGACCTATTCGAGTTGACTTTTAAGTTTTTGACAATAATAATAATTTGTACAGAGAAAGTTGTAGAAACATCCAAAATTAGTTAGAATGGCCAAAATCCATCCTCAATATCCTAAAATAACTAATTTTTAAATTTAAATTATTTTAAATGGTCAGGAGATATTTTGAAATAGAAGAGGAACCCAATTGAATACTAAGAATAGTTTATTCCAAAAAAAGAAGCCTATTTTCAGCCAAGAGTGCATTCAAGAGTATTCTTTAGCTCCATACCCAAAAGTTCTTGATTTTTGAGAAGGCAATCATCAAGAGAAGGGTATTCAATCTTGTGCAAAAGATCCAAGTAGTCTTTAAGTAAGCATCAAAGTGTTATCAGCTCATTAAAGGAGCTACTTATATTATAAAAATTCTATTTTATTGAAATCTGTTGTAACAAGTTTCAAAGGTTTGAATCTAGGGGAAAAAAGTTTAATCCAAACCTGAGAATTGAATTATAAACCTAGGAAAAGGTTCATAAAGGTTATGGTTGGTGATCCTAAAAAGCCAACTAGGTTTAATTATGAGTCTGACAAAAACAATCTTACTATAATCAGTGGATTATAGTGAAAATTCTAAATGGAGCTTGAAGAGTGGACGAAGGTGCTGGATGTGCTCTGAACCACTATAAACTCCTTTGTGTTCATGTGGTATACTTGTCTTTACTTTATATTATTTTTTTGCTTTCATTCATTTAATTCGACTGCTATATATTGTATTTACTGCATATTCACAGCATCTAACTTAGATTGTTTCAAAAAACTATACATACTTCTTTAATATTTTGAAAATCTAATTCATTTTTCTCTTTTTGAATTATCTAGCTAGGCAACAAGTGGTATCAAAGCTTAATTCTCAGTTAGTTTTGATTTAAAGATCAATAACAACTCATTTGAGAGTTTCACTTGTTGAGAGAAAATTTACTAGTAGGCCACCTCTTTTCAATGGATCTAATTACACTTATTGGAAAGTATACATCTGCATCTTTATTCAAGTACTTGATTATGATCTATGGAGCATCACAATCAATGGCCTTCATACACCCACAGTCATTGTCAATGGCATTGCTTCTCTCAAGTCAGAGAGTGATTGGGATGAAGTGGATAAAAGATTAGTCCAATTGAATGCCAAGACAATGAATGTCTTATATTATGCATTAGACACAAATGAATTTAACCGCATCTCTACTTGCAATTGAGTTAAAGAGATATGGGATGGACTTGAAGTAATGCATGAAGGTATAAATCAAGTCAAATAATCTAAAATCAACATGCTTGTGCATAACTATGAGTTACTTAGAATGGAATCTAATGAATCTATTGCTAGTATATTTACATATTTTATTGATATTATTAATGATCCCAAAAGCCTTAAAAAATCATATCCTAACAATGATCTTATAAGAAAATTTTTTAGATCTTTGTCTAGGTCATAAGAAACCAAGATGACTATTATCTAAGAAGAAAAAGACCTCAACATTCTATCACTGGAAGAGCTACTTGGATCATTGATAACTCATGAGCTTACCATTAAATCTGTGGTAGAAGAAGAGGAGGATGAGGACTCATTGGAAGAAGATGATGGTGATAAGGACATGACCCTAATCACCAAAAAATTCAAAAAGCTTTTGAGGAGAAAAAGATAGGATTTCAAGAAAAGATCAATGGCCAAGGAGGAATCAAGCAAGGACAAGAACAAGGAGAGAGAGCAGCAGCCTCTTTATTATGAATGTAAGAAATGAAGGAACTAGATCTAGGGTTTAGGGTTAGATTTTGAAATTTTTCAAGATCAGACAGCGAAAGACTAAAATAAATCAAAATTTATCTTATAAAATCAGAGAATCCCTAGATCTAAGATCCTATTACATGATTATTACATGGTATTAAATTAGAAATTAAAATATAAAGAGAAAGAACTATATATTGATCATATCAACATATTTCTATACTACAACTAATATATATAAAATATAATAGATCAGATCTATTACCTTGCAAGTTAGTGTTAGATGTGTGCCCTAGATGCCAGATCGGCAGACACATTCCTGTACAAATCTAAGGGCAAAATTATAATTTTGACTATAAATGAATAAAATGATTATTCTTCTATCACATTATGTATATTATATCTGTGATACATCCTTTGAGTTAGTGAAATGTTAATTCATATTTTCAAGAGTTAAAAATTTAAGGTATAATTTAATAACTAACTCATAAACTGCTCTTAACCATAGGATCATCACGAGGATGGTGATCGATCTGAAGGTTGGTGTACGATCGCTTCCTTAGGATAGATGAGTCTTGAGTCTACGATGTGGAGACACCAGAGTGAGAGTAAGATATTCATTGAGAATGAGAGTACTGAGTGTGACCACCTCGAGCAGTCATAAGGAAGTCTACCTTCTCATCGATGACTAACTCGATGCTGCAGTTGTGTATCTAGTTCTTTGACTGAGGTGCATCGATGGTTTACCTTGAGTGTGTTATAGTTTGACTACACTATAACTCAGTCTCCTAGCCATTCGAAACCTGAGGTGTATGTTGGCTGTAGCATATCCATTGTAGGAACCAGATCGCACCAAGATGGGATCTATCAACCTCGGTAGATGAGAGTAGTCCTATGATGATGAAAGATCGAGTCCTTAAGCCCATGCCATGGTAGAGTGAAATAATGGAAAAGAGTTTTCCATTGAGATTTCACATCGGAACTCAGATCGATCAATTGATTCATATGACTAATGTTGGGTTTGACGAGTTCACCTTAACCCTAATTCAATCGGACTCATGATAGAGGAACTCAATCACGCAGGTAACTGCACCAAGAGGTTCATCTTCAGTTCTGATGGGTTGCCACCATACATTGCTAGGTGTCACTAGTAATTTTGGGAGCAATTAGAATGATTTTGATGATCGATCATTCTAATTATCTGAATAGAAGAGTTCTGATCCATCGAAAGGAGTTTCGATGATGTCGATGATGAGATCACGACATATCTCATTACCATACAGAATTGAACCTAATTAGGTCATACAAACAAGGGTTAGGGTTGATGTCATCAATTGGCTAGTCAATTGATTTGGATAAGATCCAATTAGGTTCAAGAAAATCGTGCTAGCACTCGATTGAGCCTAACTTTCTCCTCGTGTAATCTTTTCTGTCTCTACTAGCCAAATGTGATCTGCTCATCCAGAAATCTTAGAAAGTTTTTCTCATCTAATTGAAGCTTGTCCAGCTCAGAAAAGGCTTGTCTTAATTCATGAGATGAATTTAAGACAACACTTGCTAATTTCTAGCACCTGCCAATTTCATTTTAGGACATCTGTCAAAAGTTGACATATGGGTTTAAACTGAAGAGGACTTATTGGAGGATTTTTGTGGAGTGTCCACATACCTAAACCTAATCAAATTAGGTGCCATAATCAGATTATGGCATGAGCCCAATTGGATTTAAGTGGGCACCCCAAATGGATAAGAACTAAAGAGTCCAGATAAACTTGGACTCTTTAGCGCCACTCTATTTATGCTTATCCAATGTTGGTGCCACCTTTTGGAGATAAGGTGGGGTGCTTATCTGATATGATCAGATGACATCACTCCACCAATCAAAATTTTTCCAGAATTTATTAAAATTTTTTGATTGGTCGAATGATATGGCACTGCGCAGCATACAGAAATTATATAAACCCTGCTCCACCTAGGGTTTCGATATAGAATTTATTTTATGCAAAAAACCTATTAGCTGCCACCTCCTCCTCTCTTATCCATATCCTCCCTACTCTCCTTTCTCCCCTCTTCATGTCCAAGAAGTTGGACATTCATCTGGCATAGGTGCAAGGCGTGGTGACGCCTGGAACAGAAGGCTGCAGGATATCTTCGACAGACTGCTGCTCCAACTTCAGAAGGAGTTCTGAAGTACTTCCAAATCAGATATTGATCTGATTTTTGGAGCATAGAATTGTGAGGAGAAGATGTTCTAGATCCTACCTAGGTGGATACTGGTAGAGGTCAGGCACTTGCATGGCTATATCAGAACCTCAGGCAGTGCTGCGATCATCTATAGGGTAATTAAATTACCCTTGAGGTATGTCTATGTTTCTCATACTTTTAGATTTAATTTTGAAATTAAAATATCAGATAATAAAATTAGATCTAATAGATATCAGATCTAAAATAGTATAGAATAGTAGTTAAAATTTATTCCACCCCAGATTTGATGAAATCTGGAAGATCCTGCACAGAGGAAAAGCGATTTTCCTCCTTCAAGTAGTATCAGAGCCAGGTTGTTGGCTCTATTTCAGATCTATTTTAGATCTAATTTTAATTTTAATCTATCTAATATTAAATAATTTTATATATCACATCAGATATGATAGGATCTAAAATCAAAATATTTAAAATTAAATCTAAGAAGATCTAACATACATGAGATGCATAACTAGACTAGGATTAATTGAATCCATGAATAGTCTTAAGTTTTATATTTTAATGAGATTAAAATATAAATTAAATATAATTTATTCTCTATTTTTGATGTTATAATTATTATAATTAGATCAAAAAATAGAAAATAAAATTTTAATTATTTCATAAAATTGATCTGTTGCATGCCTAGACTAGTTGTAGAATTGTTCTAGTAACTTGTCTAGAATAGTTTTTATTTTGAATAGTTCAATTTAAATTCTATTTTTTAGATATTATATGTGATATATCAGATCTAAAAGTATGTTAATTAAATTAATTTTTGATACATGAGATGTATGCAAAGCATGTATTAGTTAGATCTTAAATTGTATATGTGATATGTTAATTTAGATCTAACTAGTTTTGTAGTTAAAATTTATATTTCTGATTAAGGTGTTCCTCATGGCCGTCCGGTCATAAGAACAAAGTAAGATTTTAAGACCCTCTCTTTCCATTCAATGGGGTATTCATATGACGTGTAGGGGTGCCGCGTGTTCATCCTTAATCAGAAATCAAAACTTACTTTTCTGCAAAACCCTAGATCCTGAAATCCTAGGATTTATTTTACATGCTTTGTTTATGAACCCAAACTTAGTTAATATATTGAGCTTATAAAATTAAGTTAGGTCTAAAATTAAGAATTTCAGATTTAAGACATTTTCATAAGATTGGGTTCGGGCTTGGGTAGCTCAATTAGGTCTAGCGGTTGATCAAACCGAATCAAGAGTTGGTTAGGTGGGATCATGAAAGCTAATAATTGACCAGCCTAATAGGATTAAGTTTGGGTCAAGGTCGAATCACATTTAGACGTGACTCGATCAAGTTAAGACCTAATTTGGCTCAGTGGTTAGAGCCTGGATTGTAGACTAACTCAATTAATTCTGGTTCGACAATTTGGTGTCTAAGGTAAGTTGGGCAGATGCGACCGACTGGTTTTTAATTGGGAGCTACTCGACTTGAATGCGTTCTTGTCGAGTTAATGGCATATCCCTCCCACCGGTCTCACTTACCTGGCCATATGTGTCAGCCCAATTCTGATTTGAGGTGGCTAACAATTCGAGCTGACCCATGCCACTAGGTTAGTCATAATTGTTATGACTATGTCAAGTCAAATTTAAAGAGACTTAAATCAAATCTCCCTAAGAAAATATTAAGTCTAGGTCTTCCACCATTGTGGATGTGCGGGCCCTTCCCGGGGTTGATTGTTCTCGGCTGGTTACAGTGGCTCAGTTGCACCGGGAAGACGCAACCATGTCCATTAGGCATTGGATGCTACGGATTAGAGGATGGGTTGGGCTCAATATTTCGGATACGGTGAGGGACCCAATCAGGAATCTAGTTCGTGCAAATGGTGGATTTGGCTTAACTAAAGATTGGAGCAATATCCCGGATACGGTGAGCTTCATGAATTAGAGACCAAGTTTTGGGTGCACCATGATTAGAGAATCATTGGACAAGAGTTGTCCACTCATCGGTTGACTCATCACCAATAACTGTTAGGTGAGATGATGAGCCAGTCGGTGAGACTGCACCACCCACTAGAAATTACTAATCACATAGATTTTCACATCTCTATCAAGAGAGTGTAGGGATCTGAGAAAATAGTGGGAGCCTAATTTGTTTAAAAATGAAAACCCTAAATAAATTGGTTGAGTCTGATTACAAAATCTAACTAGAAACTTTTGACTCTCTACAGGAAATATGTCTGCCTCAAACCCCCTGACGAAAATTCTAGACACTCATAGACTGACTGGATCAAATTTTAAGGACTGGTTGAGGAACTACAAAATTATTCTAGGTTCTAAAAAATTGACTCATGTCTTGGACAAGGACCCACCTGCCATGCCAGCACGTCCGACTGCTGAACAGAGAGCGTCTCTGGAAAAGTGGATGGATGATGATGTTGGAGTATGATCCCGGCTCCTCCCATGGACCTTGGGTGTAGCGAAACCAGCAACGAACAAATCTGGAGACTTCTGGACTCGATCGAAGGCTCTTGACGAAATCAGCCTGATTGCTGTCTTCTTCGTCAGCCTTTCGTTTCAGATGAAGAATGCCTCTAAGATCACCTCTAAAAAATCCAAGATCTGGTACCCAACCAGATCAGGCCTGGATCGAGGTCTTCCAATTTATAGATCTTAAATTAGGATATTCTAGATAGAGAAGAAGGTAGATAGAACCAGACCTTGCAGATCTGTCCTGCTGCAGCCTTTCCTGTAGATTTGTTGATGGAGATCTCACCCGTGCCTCAAACGACCTCAGATCAACTCCAGATCTGAGAGAAACTTGTACCAACCTCGTAGAAAGAGATTCCAAGTCCTGAACCTGATGTTTGGATGGCTGCAAGAGAGGGAGAGGCAATATGGTTGGCGGCACAAAGGGGGAGGGGCTCAAAACCCTGGTGCCTCCCCTGCTTTTCCTTCCTTCTATGGACCTGGTGGCAAGAAACCCTAGGGTTTCTTGCTCTTGGGGTGTGGAGAATAGCTGAAGAGAGAGAGAGACTTGGGAGAAAGGGTTTTCATATTCCTTGGCTTAATCAAACCTATACAGTGCATGTATATATAAACACAAGGTCAAGTGACCCAAACCCAAAACTCCCTTGACCAACTCTATGGGAGATTAGGTTAACCCAAGCCCATGTACATCCATGACTCGACCTAATCTCACCTATCCTGAGTCCAGACCTGGCCCATAAAGAGTTGGTCCCTTGAGACCCACATAACATAGACCTCAAGAATCCGAAAGGCCCACAGCCTTTCAACCTAGGGCCCAACTAGCCCTAGAGCCTCCATGAAGCCCTTATGAATGATAGACCTTGGCCTTAGCCTTGGTCCCCTGGGCCTTGGGCACACCACCTGGATCACAACAATCTCCACCTTGGTGTCCCAAGGCCTCAACTAGCTCCACTCTGTCCATCAGCCGAATCAGCTCAACACATCTCTGAAAGCTGTCCCGTGGAAGTACCTTCGTAAGTGCATCAGTTGGGTTCTTCTTGGTGTGTACCTTTACCAGCTCCACCTCACCATCCTCCACAAGCTCCCTGATCCGATGATACCGAATGTCGATGTGCTTTATCCTTGCATGATAGACTGAGTTCTGTGCTAATAGAAGTGCACTCTGGCTGTCACAGTGCACTCTAATGGCCTCCTAAGTAAGGCCCATCTCCATCAACAAACCTTCAGCCAAATTGCCTCCTTAGCTACTTCTATCAGTTCGATGTACTCTGCCTCTATAGTGGATAGGACCGTGATAGGCTGCAGACTCGATCTCCAAGAAATAGGACCTCCATACAGGCTAAAGATGAAGCCTGTCGTAGACCTCTGGGTATCCACATCTCCACCGAAGTCTGCATCTACATAATCGCCAATCAGCCCCTGAGCCTCCCTGGACATGTCAGAGTATCCCACTGCACCTCTTCGCTATTCGTGGCAGATGCCAACTCCAACTAAACCCTCAGGTATCTGAATATCCACTTCAGAGCTCTCCAGTGCTCCCTGCCAGGCTGCGCCATGAACTGCTAACCTGACTCACTGCATGAGCGATGTCTGGCCTACAACAGACCATCGCATACATCAAGCTCCCAACTCCTGAAGCATAAGGAACCATCTCCATCTCCTGAGCCTCCACCTCAGTCTGTGGTGCCATGGTCTTCGAGAGTCTGAAGTGACCGGCAAGTGGCAGCTCCGCCGGCTTTGCTCCCTTCATCCCGAACCTCTCTAAGACCTTCTGTATGTAGCCCCCTGAGATAGATACAGCACCCTTTGGGCTCGATCTCTGAAAATCTCCATGCCTAGGATCTTCCTTGCAGGGTCCAAATCCTTCATCTCAAACTCCCGAGATAAGGATGCCTTCAGATCCTGTACAACCTTCCTACTCTTGCATGCTATAAGCATGTCATCCACATACAAGAGTAGGAACACCTTAGAACCATCCTCAAGAGACTGAACATAAACACAGGGATCAAACTCGCTCCTAAAAAGTCCAATGCTGCGCACATAGGAGTCGAACCGCTTGTACCATTGCCTCGGCGACTGCTTCAGCCCATACAGTAACTTCTGCAACAAACAAACCTTTCCCTCTGATCCTGGATCCCAGAAACTGGGTGGCTGCTCGATGTAAATCCTCTCCTCTAAATGCCCATGGAGGAATGCCATCTTGACATCCATCTACTCCAGCTCTAAATCTTGAGCTGCTACAATGCTCAGCAACACTCTGATGGAAGTATGTCTGATGACAGGAGAGAAGACCTCACTGAAGTCGATGCCTTCCTTCTGGGAGTATCCCTTGGCCACTAACCTCATCTTGAATCTGATACCTCCCTGCTCTGAAGGCCTTCTTTGCGACTGTAGACCCATTTGCAGCTAATGGGCCTCTTCCCCTTGGCAACTGCACCAATCGCCACGTTTGGTTCTGGTGGAGAGACTGCATCTCCTCGAACATCGCCTGGACCCACCGCTCTCTGTCCTGGCTCTCAATAGCCTCCTGATACGTATATGGGTCTCCATTCATTGTCACTAGGGCATATGATAGTGTCTCCTCGAAGCCATATTGGTCCGGTTGCCTGATGGTCCTCTTGGGCTTGTGTAGGGCAACATCGATATCAGTCCTCGTCCAGCTCGCTCCTGCTGGACCTCTCTGCTCGATCATCCGTCGAGTCCTCTCCATCTGTGGAGACACCTTAGGTGGTTCTTCACCTGAATGTCATGTCCTCCTGTAGTACCTGCAAGAGGCAAAATCAAAGAGGTAAGCTGTCCAGCAGCCCCTGCTGGACCACCTCCTGCTCCTGCTGCTCCTCCATGCCTGCTCGCTCTGTAGGACTGACTCCTCATCAAAAGTCACATCCCGACTAATGATGACCTTCTTTTCCAAGGGATCCTATGGCCTGTATCCCTTAACTCCTCGTGGATAGCCTAGAAACACCGTCTTGCGTGATCTGGCGTCTAGCTTGCTCCGCTCACCAGCTCCAATGTGCACATAGCCGTGCACCCAAATACCTGTAGATGGCCCAGCCCAACTGTCCTCCCAGACCACACCTCCTCTAGAAGCCTGCCATCCAATCTGGTGTGAGGTGACGATTGACCAAGTATCCCCTGCATCAACTGTGTCAACCCAGAACGCCTTTGGAAGCCCTGCCTGCAGCCTCATGCATCGTGCCTTTTCAGAAGTGTTCTGTTCATCCTCTCGGCCACCCCATTTGCTATGGAGTCTCCTTAACTGAGAAGTGTCTCCTGATCCACACTCCTCACAGTAGTCCTGAAACTCTCTGCTGGTGTACTCCCCGCCATTGTCTGACCTCAGACACTTCACGCTCCTCCCCTGCTCCTTCTCCACCTCAGCTCTCCAGATTTTGAACTTGGTGAAGACCTCAGACTTCTCTCTCATGAAGTAAATCAGAGTTTCCTTGAGAAATCATCAATCAGGATCATGAAGTATCTGGCCCCATTCCTAGCTGAAACTGGGGCTGGTCCCCATACATCCGTGTGTACTAACTCCAGAGGGGCTGCATTGCAGGTTGTACTGATGTTGAACTGAACTCTCCTCTGCTTTCCCATCTGGCAAGGCTCATAGATCTCCCTGTAGCACCATCCTCCAGATTAGAGATGAGTCCTCTCTTGCTCAACTCCCTCAGCCCTTGTCACCCATGTGGCCTAGGCGGTAGTGCCACATCCTGTAAGCCCCCTGCTGGTCCTGTGCTGCAACTGCTGCATCAGACTCTCCGTCACCACAGATCCCTCCATGCGATAGAGATTATTGTCCAACCTCCTGCCTCTCATCACCACCATAGCTCCATTGGAGATGTTTAATACTCCGCTTCTAGCCCTACTGCTGAAGCTGTATCCACTGCGCTCCAAGTAGCCTAGTGACACCAGATTCTTTTCCAGCTCCGGGACGTGCTTTGCATTTGTCAATGTCCTCACAATCCCATCAAACATCCTCACCCTGACTGTCCCTATCCCAGCCACCTTGCAAGGATGATTGTCACCTAGAGTCACTGATCCCTCATCTGTCTTGGTGTAGTCGCAAACCAAGACCTGTGTGGTGTGTAGTGATGTGAGCATGCAGAGTCTAGTGTCCACTCCTCTGTGTAATGCCTGTGACCATCTGATACCACAAGTAGATCATCCTCCACCTGCTGCCCAGCAACTGCACTCACTGATTCTGAGCCACTTCTTTCTCCCTTCTTGCTCTTCCATAGTGGACATTCTCGCTTGAAGTGCCCGAACTCGTTGCACTTGAAGCATTTCATCTCTTTCTTTCCCTTCCTGGACTTGGACCGCCCCCTGAACTTGCTTCTGCCTCTGCCTCTACCTGTCCTCTCCCCTACTGCCAAACCCTCCTGGGGAGCCCGATCTCTGGTCAACTTTTTTCTTTGCTCATTAGACCTCAGCACTGAGACCATGTCCTCATATTCCAGAGTCTCCTTGCCGTAGAGCAGTGTAGTCCCAAAGAGTCATATGATCCTGCAGCGAATACAAAAGCAACAGGGACTTGTCCTCCTCATCCAGCTTCACCTCGATATTCATCAACTCCGTGCACAACTGGTCGAACCTCTGAATGTGGCCAATCACATCAGATCCCTTCTGCATCCGAAGACTGTACAACCTCTTCTTCAGCATTAGCTTGTTGCACATATTCTTCCCCATATATATGGTGTGCAATTTGACCAAAGGCCCTTCGGGTCTTTTCTTCCAGCACTGAATACAACGCCGCATCACCAAACATCCTCTGATCATCGAGCATGCTTTCTTCTCCAACGATGCCCACTGTTTATCTGTCATTCCTCTGTTTCTCATCCAAAGTCTGATCCAGATCTGCTTGCACCAGAAGATCCTCCACCCGGATTTTCCACATGAAAAAATTTCCTTGCCATCAAACTTCTCAAAATTGACCTTCATATTACTACCCATGACTGGATCCAAGCCAAACAAGTAATATAAAATCAAGAAGTGTAGAATATACCTTGATGGTACCTTGCTGAAAATTTTCAGCACTTGGGATCTTTAACTTCTCGTGCTTGGAACGCTTTCTCACCACTGTGGCTCTGATACCAACTATTGAGCATGATCCTGGCTCCTCCCATAACCTTGGGTGTAGTGGAACAGCAACGAATAAATCTGGAGACTTCTGGACTCGATCGAAGGCCCTTGACGAAATCAGCCTGGTTGCTGTCTTCTTCGTCAGCCTTTCATTCCAGATGAAGAATGCCTCTAAGATCACCTCTAAAAAATCCAAGATCTGGTACCCAACTAGATCAGGCCTGGACCGAGGTCTTTCAATTTGTAGATCTCAAATTGGGTATTCTAGATAGGGAAGAAGGTAGATAGAACCAGACCTTGCAGATCTATCCTGCTGCAGCCTTTCTTGTAGATCTGTTGATGGAGATCTCACCCGTGCCTCAAATGACCTCAGATCAACTCCAGATCTGAGAAAACTTGTACCAACCTCATAGCAAGAGATTCCAAGTCCTGAACCTGATGTTTGGATGGTTGCAAGAGAGGAAGAGGCAATATGGTTGGTGGCACAAAGGGGGAGGGGCTCAAAACCCTAGGCCTCCCCTGCTTTTCCTGCCTTCTATGGACCTGGCGGCAAGAAACCCTAGGGTTTCTTGCTCCTGGGGCATGGAGAATGGCTGAAGAGAGAGGGAGAAGAGAGAGAGAGACTTGGAGAAAGGGTTTTCGTATTCCTTGGCTTAATCAAACCTATACAGTGCATGTATATATAAACACAGGGTCAAGTGACCCAAACCCAAAACTCCCTTGACCAACTCTATGGAGATTAGGTTAACCCAAGCCATGTACACCCATGACTCGACCTAATCTCACCTATCTGGGCTCAGACCTGCCCATAAAGAGTTGGTCCCTTGAGGCCCACATAACCTAGACCTCAAGAATCCGAAAGGCCCACAGCCTTTCAACCTAGGGCCCAACTAGCCCTAGAGCCTCCATGAAGCCCTCATGAATGATGGACCTTGGCCTTAGCCTTGGTCCCCTGGGCCTTGGGCACACCACCTGGATCACAATAGATGATAACAAAGCCAGGTATATATGTTGGGTGCAATGTCTGATGATTTGCAGGCCAACATGAAAATATTTTGACTACCCACCAAATGTTGCTCACCTACAAGAGTTGTTTGGTGAACAGAGTCACGCCAAGTATCAAGTCTTCAAAGACCTTTTAAGGCCAAGATGCTGATGGACATCAGTCCAAGATCATTGTTTGACAATGATCAAGGATCTTGAGGAGCTTGAGAAGCTCGTGTCATCTTAGACAAGGATTTTTAGATTGATGTGATCCTTTAGTCCTTATCCGATGGATATGGTCAGTTCATCATGAACTTCCATATGCATAAGATGTAATGTACCTTGGCCGAGTTAATGAATATGCTGGTTACGGCTGAGCTTTCAATGAAAGGTTCAAAAGGCTCAGTTCTTACTGTGGAGCGGACTTCTTCCAAGAGAAAGTCTTTTGGAAAGAAAAAGAAGTCCGTGAAGAAGTAGAGGTGGATGGCAAGAACAAGAAGATAGGATCGAAGAAGAAGTCTTCTGAAAAAGAAAAGTATTTCCACTGTCAGTCAGAAGGCCATTGGAAGCGGAACTGTCCTCAGTACCTGCCACCGTGAAGAACCAGAAGGATGGTCCTTCTGGAGGTATGCTCATTATCGAATCTAATCTTACAATTTCTTCTGCATCTAGTTGGGTGCTTGACTCTGGTTCTAGTGCTCATTTGTGCACTTCTATGCAGGGTCTTGAGGAGAGCAGGAGGCTGAGGGATGGGGAGATGATCTATGTGTCAGGAATGGAGCAAGAGTTACTGCTGTGGCTGTAGGAACCTACCCTCTGCAATTACCGTTAGGATTAGATTTAGTTTTAAGAGACTGTTATTATGTGCAGCAAGCAGAAATTTATTTCTGTTTCATGTTTAGCACAAGAAGGCTATGTAATTAGTTTTCATAAGGACCATTGTAACATATTTTATGAAAATAATAAAGTTGCAAATGATTTTGTTATTAATGGTCTCTATCAGTTACATTTGATGTATCTATTTTTAATATTGAGCAAAATATAAATGCCATAGGAATTAAAAGGCCTAGAGATAGTCTAAATGATAAGTATCTGTGGCACCTAAGGCTAGGTCATATAGCAGAAGACAGGGTTAACAAATTGGAGAAATCCGGGCTACTGAGTCCGTTGACTTTCGAGTCATATCCAGTTTGTGAATCATGCCTTCAAGCAAAATAACCAAGCTCCCTTTTGTGGGACATGGGAAAGGGCCACAGACCTACTTGCCCTAGTACATACGGATGTGTGCGGCCCATTTTATGTGCCGCTAGAGGCAACTTTGTCTACTTCATTACCTTTACGATGATATGTCTAGGTACGGATATGTATTTTTAATGAAACACAAGTCAAAGCCTTTGAAGGGTTCAAAAAATTCAGACATGAGGTAGAAAAACAAATAGGAAAGCCCATTAAATTCTTGATCAGATCGAGGAGATGAATACCTTAGTCAAAATTCCTAGACTATCTTAAGGACAATGGTATAGTCTCTAATGGACTCCACCTGGAACGCCTCAACTCAACGGGGTTTAGAACAGAGAAATCGGACCCTATTAGAATGGTCCGTTCCATGATGAGCTTCACAAACCTCCCAAATTTCTTTGGGGACATTGTCTCATGACAGCAATTTATGTATTGAATAGGTTCCTCTAAAACCGTTCCTACCACACCGTATGAGATATGGCATGGTAAGAAGCCAAGTCTGAATCATCTCAAATTTGGATTGTCTGGCTCATGTCAAAGACAGCAGACGGACAAGTTAGAGTTCAGATCTTTTAGAGCTCGGTTCATAGGATATCCTAAAGAGTCATTTGGATATTATTTTTATATTCTGGAAGACATAATTGATTGTGAGTCGAAATACTATTTTTTTGAAAAATAGTTTATTCAAGATGGTGGCATCGGAAGAATAATTAAGCTCAAGGAGAATGTCTCCCAAGAGCAACGAGCTAAAGAACCTGAGGAACCTAATCAATTAGAACCAGTCCTAACACAACCTCTTCCACCTCGTAGATCGACTAGGTTTCCATCCTCTGAAAGATACTTAGGTACCATACAAGAGGATGTAGAGAAAATATTCCTCACAGAAAATGGGGTTCATGGTGATGATCCCAAGACCTATGATGAGGTGATATCAGATATCGACTCCGAGAAATGGTTAGAGGCAATGAGATCAGAAATTGACTCGATGCACTCAAACCAAGTCTGGATCTTGGTAGATCGCCTGAAGGTATTGTACCTATTGGGTGTAAATGAATTTTCAAGAGAAGATAGGTGCAGATAGAAATGTAAGACATTCAAGGCTAGGCTCGTAGCGAAAGGTTATAGTCAGCCGAAGGCATTGACTATCAGGATACTTCTCGCCGTAGCCATGCTAAAATCCATCCGCACATTGCTTGCTGTTGCAGCCTATTTCGATTATGAAATATGGCAGATGGATGTGAAAACGACGTTCTTAAATGGACATCTTGAGGAAGATATTATATGGAACAGCCGCTTGGATTCACATCCAGTAATGATGATCACAAGGTCTGCAAGTGCAAAGGTCCATTTATGGACTTAAGCAAGCATCTCTGAGTTGGAATACTCATTTCAATGATGTGATCAAAATATTTGGTTTCATCAAGAACGAGGAGGAACCATGTGTGTTCAAAAAGGTCAGTGGGAGCACAGTTGTTTTCCTCGTATTGTACGTGGATGACATCCTCCTAATTGGGAATGACATTCCCATGTTGACCTCAGTCAAAGTATGGTTGTCTAAGGAGTTCTCTATGAAAGATCTAGGAGAGGCATCCTTTATACTGGGTATTAAGGTCTATAGAGATAGGCCAAATAGGATGTTGGGACTTTCACAGAAGATGTACATAGAGAGGTGCTAAAGAGGTTTAGCATGGAAACTCCAAAAGAGGTTTATTGCCTTTTAGACTGGCATTCATCTCTCCAAGAAGATGTGCCCTAGCACACCTGAGGAGATTGAACACATGAGCAAGATCCCTTATGCTTCGCAATAGGGAGCTTCATGTATGCCATGCTATGTACACAACCTGATATAGCCCATGCTGTGAGTGTCACAAGCAGATATCAGTCGAATCCAGGGAAGAGCACTGGACTTCTATGAAATATATCCTTAAGTACTTGAGAAGACTAAGGATATGTTTCTAGTCTTTGGAATGGAGAACTCCAGATTAGGGATTTACAGACTCAGACTTTATGTCTGATATAGATGATGAAAGTCAACATCTGAGAGTCTGTTCATTTGTAATGGTGGTGCAGTTAGCTGGAAGAGTTTCAAGCAAACGGTGATTGCAGATTCCACCATGGAGGCAGAGTACATTGCTGCATCGGAAGCTACGAAGGAGGTATTCTGGTACAAAAGTTTGCCGCAAAGCTTGGAGTGATGTCAACAGATCCATACCTCTTTACTGCGACAATAATGGCCATAGCCTAGCTAAGGAGCCAAGGTCTCACCAGAAGTCCAAGCACATCGAGCGCGATTCCATCTGATCTGTGATTACCTCAAAAAAGTTATGTCAGGTCAAGAGAGTTGACTCCACAGATAATGTGGCAGACCCGCTGACTAAGCCATTGGGCCAACAGAAGATCGAAGCCCACCTTGAGAAGATGGGACTTAGATATGTAGCCAATTGGCATTAGGTCAAGTGGAGTTTGTTAGATGTGTGCCCTAGATGCCAGATCGGCTGACACATTCCTGTACAAATCTAAGGGCAAAATTATAATTTTGACTATAAATGAATAAAAGGGTTATTCTTCTATCACATTATGTACATTGTGTCTGTGATACATCCTTTGAGTTAGTGGGAATGTTAATTCATATTTTAAGAGTTAAAATTTAAGGTATGAATTACATAACTAACTCATAAACTGCTCCTAACCATAGATCATCATGAGGATGGTGATCGATCGAAGGTTGGTGTACGATCGCTTCCTTAGGATAGATGAGTCTTGAGTCTACAGTGTGGAGACATCGGAGCGAGAGTACAGTATTCATTGAGAATGAGAGTACTGAGCGTGACCACCTCGAGCAGTCATAAGGAAGTCTATCTTCTCATCGATGACTAGCTCGATGCTGCATTGTGTGTCTAGTTCTTTGACCTGAGGTGCATCGATGGTTCATCTTGAGTGTGTTATAGTTTGACTACACCATAACTCGATCTCTTAGCCATTCGGAATCCTGAGGTGTATGTTGGCTGTAGCATATCCATTGTAGGAACCAGATTGCACCAAGATGGGATCTATCAACCTCGGTAGATGAGAGGAGTAGTCCTATGATGATCGAAAGATCGAGTCCTTAAGTCCATGGCCATGGCAGAGTGAAATAATGAAAAAAATTTCCATTGGGTTTCACATCGGACTCGGATCGATCAATTGATTCATATGACTGATGTTGGGTTTGACGAGTTCACCTTAATCTTAATTCAGTCGGACTCATGATAGAGAACTCAATCACGTAGGTAGCTGCACCAAAGGTTCATCTTCAGTTCTGATGGATTGCCACCATATACTGCTAGGTGTCACTGGTGGATTTTGAGAGCAATTAGAATGATTTTGATGATCGATCATTCTAATTGTCTGAATCAGAAGAGTTCTGATCCATCAAAGGAGTTTCGATGATGTCGATGATGAGATCAGACATATCTCATTACCATACAGAATTGAACCTAACTGGATCATACAAACAAGGGTTAGGGTCTGGATGTCATCAATTGGCTAGTCCAATTGATTTGGATAAGATCCAATTAGGTTCAAAAAATCATGCTAGCACTCGATTGAGCCTAACTTTCTCCTCGTGTAATCTTTTCTGTCTCTACTGAGCCAAATATGATCTGGCTCATCCAGAAAACTTAGAAAGTTTCTCTTAGTCTAATTGAAGCTTGTCTAGCTCAAAAAGGCTTGTCTTAATTCATGAGATGAATTTAAGACAACACCTGCTAATTTCTAGCACCTGCCAATTTATTTTAGGACATCTGTCAAAATTGACATATGGGTCTTAAACTGAAGAGGACTTATTGGAGATTTTTATGGAGTGTCCACATGCCAACCTAATCAAATTAGGTGCCATAATCAGATTATGGCATGAGCCCAAATGGATTTAAGTGGGCACCCCAAATGGATAAGAACCAAAGAGTCCAGATAAACTTGGACTCTTTGGTGCCACTCTATTTATGCTTATTCAATGTTGGCCACCTTTTGAAGATAAGGTGAGGTTTTATCTGATATGATCAGATGACATCACTCCACCAATCAAAATTTTAAATTTATTGAATTTTTTGATTGATCAATGATGTGGCACTGCGCAGCATACAGAAATTATATAAACCCTGTGCACCTAGGGTTTTGATATAGAACTTGTTTTATGCAAAAAACCTATTAGCTACTGCCCCCTCTCTCTTCTCTACATCCTCCCTGCTCTCCTTTCTCCCCTCTTCACGTCCAAGAAGTTGGACATTTATCTGCATAGGTGCAAGGCATGGTGATGCCTGGAACAAAAGGCTGCAGGACATCTTCGACAGGCTGCTGCTCCAACTTCAGAAGGAGTTCTGAAGTACTTTCAAATAGATATTGATCTGATTTTTGGAGCATAGAATTGCGAGGAGAAGATGTTCAAGATCCTACCTGAGTGGGTATTGGTAGAGGCCAGGCGCTTGCGTGGCTACATCAGAACCTCAGGCAGTGCTGCGATCATCTACAGGTAATTAAATTACCCTTGAGGTATGTCTATGTTTCTCATATTTTTAGATTTAATTTTAAATTAAAATATCAGATAATAAAATTAGATCTAATAGACATCAGATCTGAAATAGCGTAGGATAGTAGTTAAAATTTATTCTGCCCCAGATTTGATGAAATTGGAAGATCCTACACGAGGAAAAGCGGTTTTCCTCCTTCAGTTAGATGTTCTAACTTTACTGATCCGAGCTTGAAGATGATGTTGTGAGCCCACATATGTCTGACCTCTAGGAGTCATCCACATGAGCCATGAATCACGATTAAAATTCTGGTCCAGAAAATCAGCACAATATGCTAGTACTGTGCTGATCTTTCTTCGATGGTTGATTAGATACCTCCTTCTTCTTGATTTAGACTCTTTCAAAGATGAGAAGTAGGAGAAGAAGTTTTAGATATGAGACACTCTTAGAAAACTCACAGATGAAGGAAGAGAAGAGGTGAACACAGCAATCCTAGAAGAAGACCCTCTTCTTCTTCTCTTTGCTCTAACCCAGACATATAGTTTTGTGTGTATTACATCTCCACACCCCAACACTCTTTCTCTCTAATTTTCACACACTAAATATCTCTCAATTCTCTATAATTCATAAAAATCTCAAGAAGAAATTCATCTTAAATAAAGAGATATGAAGAATCCTTGTCTAGGTCAAATACCTAATCAAGGAAAATCCAAACATGGAAAGACAAGTGGCGCCCAACTCTTGGGCACCTCCTCCTTCTTTTTCTATCATGGACCATCAGCAAAGGGTGCACAATATGTGCCATAAAAGTCACAAAAATCTCAAAAAAAATCTGAATAAAATCAATGTCATAAGGAAAGAGTTTTGGTTTCCTAAAATTTTATCTCATAAAATTTGAAATCCAAACTAATTCCTATTTGACTTGGTCCACAACCACATTCCATGTAAGAGAGAAAGAGTGAAAAGCTTTGGGCATGTGTGAAGGCCTGGAAGAGAAGATTTTATCACACAAAATAAGAGAGAGTGGGAGTGGGGGGGCTAAGGTGGTGCAAGGTGGAATCCTAATCTTACTAGGATTCAATCTATGACTTGTTCAAATTTGGTTTCTCAAACCAAATCAAACCAAAACCAAATCAATCCAATTAAAATAGGTATTAACCCAATTAAGAATCTAATTTAATCAGATTAAATTATATTTAAATCTAATTTAATTTTTTAATCGAATTAGAAATTAGATTGACCTAAGTCCTAATTGAACTAGGACTAGTTTTTCCTTGCACTTGGCTTATCCAATAAACCAATTGGACTTGATCTAATCAAGCTCAAATCAAATCTAATTAAATTATATTTAATTAAATTTAATCTCAATTCATTGGCTTAATTAAATTAAGCTAATTAGTAATTAAATTGCTAATCGATCCTCCTGCAACACTTGCACTAGGTTAAATGTCAATCGTATTGATCGTTTAACCCTAGAACGATTCTTAATCGTTGATCAACCATCCGATTGGATCATGAACTCTAATGTGTGTGATCTTATAGGTTCGAACCTAAGTCGGTAGTATAAGAATAAATTTTTGTACCAATCAAAATGACCATCTAGCAATGGTACCCGACGGTCGGATAGGTCGAATGTGTAGAACAACATCCTTAGAACCCATATGGTTATAGTTTCCATATAATTCATCTCCTTGATCAAAATACTCATAGGATACCTCAGAGTTCAACTATCAACTATGATCAGGTTGTTCACATTGTATTTCAAAATATCAAATCCATCTGACGGATTATCCTGGCCAAGATTTTGCTAAATTGAAATATAGCGACTCATTCTTCTCCAACTCTTGGTGTGATCAATCTCATCTTGATCACACTCTGACTTCATCAGTACTTGACTGTGCCCGAAGCCTTCCATCACTGAATTAGAAATTCAGTTAGTCTAGTACCAAAGCACAGTGAGTTGCTTGCAAGTCATTGAGAGAAATTAGATCTAAGGGACACTTATACCTATATTCCATCAGAGATATTCTTGACAGCAGAATGCTCTAGAGTTGGTTACGTTCAATGACGATGTACCCTTACATCTCACCTATATATCATATCAATGTCTTTACACTCTTTGGTTAAGAGGACAACCAACCCATATGGCCTACAGCAACCTATGCTCGATGGAAGCTGTCATCCTTATTAATAGCCCATTATTTGGTTGTGAACAGTTTTAAGGACTAATCGATAAATCCTCTCTTTATCAAACCTAAATAGTCCTAAGGACTTCATCACAACAACGAAGTTCATTAGAAGATGAAAACTTATGATAAAAATACCAAAAATATATTTTATTTATTAAAAATCAATTACAATACAAGGTTGCTCAACCGTCAACAGATTGACGATTGGCTTTTGAGATATATTTTCCAACAACTCCACTTCTCCTAAAGCCACTTGGCACAGTATCTAATACCCATCTTTGACTTGTGGTTGTCGAACTCCTTTATCGCCAGGCTTTAGTGAAGGGGTCGGTCAGGTTTTTCTTTCCATCGATCTTCTGAAGGTCGACGTCTCCTCGATCTACGATCTTCCGATCAGATGGAAGTGATGCAAAATATGCTTCATCTGCTGGTATGCTTTGGGTTTCTTCACTTGAGCAATGGCACCAGTGCTGTCGCAGTAGAGCAGATCGGACCATCGATGGAGGGTGCTACTCCAGCTCGATGATGAATTTTTTCAGCTACACAGCTTCCTTCGCGGCATCCGATGCTGTGATGTACTCCACCTCACAAAAAGAGTCTGCCACAGTATGCTGCTTGAAACTCTTCCAGCAGATGGCTCCACCATTCAGAATAAAGATATAACCCGACATGCTTCTGCTGTCATTATGGTCAGATTAAAGCTAAGCCTGTGAACCCCATAAGTTTCAGATCTGACTGCCATAAACCAACCATTGGTCCTTAGTATTTCTCAAATACTTAAGGATGGTTTAACCACTTTTCAGTGATTTTCTCCAGGATCAGATTGGTATCTACTACTACTCTAATGAGTATGCCACATCTGCCTTGTATATATTATGCGTACATGATAGATCCATGATCGAAGTATATGGGACTCATACCTCTCTCTCTTCAGAGTTGTCAGAGTTCAGTATTGCATCCTTCCCAAGCTGCTCATGAAGAAAAACCAAGCTTGTTCAAATGCTCCATCAGCTCGATCATGTACAATACATGATCAGTGATAGAGGCACCATCCGTATTTTGCATTGAAGATGGCACAACTAGTCCTGTGCCTCTCCACGTCATTGGGTGTGCCAAAGGTATCCTCCAACACTTGAAGCATGTCCTTTGGCTGAGCCGTCTCAAATCTGTGACTAAACTCGTCACTCATGGCAGCCAGCATGATGCAGCGCACTATAGTTGGTCACTGAGCCACTTCTGGTAAGTGTCTCTGATGTTCCATGTGCATTGCAACTGGCTCCTCAGGTTCAGGATCCGTTATCACATATAGGATCCGTTCATGCTCCAGGACTATCTTCAACTTTGATACCAGCTACTGAAGTTGGGTCCCACCAACTTATCATTGTTCAACAATGATCGAAGTGATAGGAAGTGGCCATATTGCACAAAAAAAATTATAACCTAATTAGTAATTGATTCATTAAACCTAAAGATTTGGATTTAATCAAAAAGTTTCTCCCACTATTTTATTCGAATTGGTAGCCTCTACCTCCAATTCAAGAATTACCTAATTCTTTAGTGGGTACTAAATCTACTTAGACTGCACACAAGCCCAACTTTGGTTGGCCAACCCATATACATCTAAAGTAGATTCATAACCAATTGTTTCTCAAATAATTTTTAGTAATTTTAATTTTGCCCAGTTCCTAATCAATAGGCTTTGGCCTCCACTGAAAAGGTCTGGTTAGGTCCAACCATTAACATGATCATACTTGGCCCATCTAGCCAATGAATGATTAGCCCAACTTTGGTTGACTAACCTAACCACTATTTAGAAAGATGCAATCAAGAAATCATATTATGAATGACAATTCCATCAGTCGATAAGCACCAGGCCTTTGACCTCCAACGATTATCCAACTGATGGACCTATTATCATCCACTTAATGGGAGGCTATGATCTAGTTATCGCCATAACTATTTCATTTCAAGGACATAATAATTTTAGAGAATTTAACTGATTTAGAAGAGGAGGATAGATGAACCAGCTTATCATGATCCTTCCACTGGCTTCACCAAATCAGCTTAAGGGAGACCATTAAAAGGGCTGGTCTAGGAGCACCTAAATCAGTCACACTGATTTAGCTAGCTAACATGGTCAGCTCGAATAGTCAAGTGATCCGATCAAAATATAATTTCACCAAGAGGCCAGGTAAGTTCGATCGATGGGAGGGTTTGCCAAAGCTTGCCTTAGACACCATCAAAATGGCAGGTAAGTAGGCTGTCAATTAAAAACCATCGGTCTGGTTTACCTTAGATATCAACTGATTTAATTAGTTTTGATTAGATCAATCTAACAGTTTGTGCTAGACCTTTAGCCAAGAATCAAGTCCGTTTGGTTCTTGTTAAAGATGGACTTGACCAACTACAACTATTGTAATTGATCTAGAGAATCCTTGACCTAATCTAAGATAATAATTGATTAGATTTAGTCAATTCTCTAATTAAGTCCATTTTTAATCTAACCTTAGGTCTAACCCAATTAATGGACCTAATTTCCACTAATCCATTAACCCAATGTGTTATGGTTTGTATGTTAGGTTCTTCAATTCATAATCCAGAACCTAATCAAATAACTTCTTAATTCTCAATAAGTTTTGGGCTGAGGGTTGGGGTTCGGTCTTTTGAAAATAATTTTTATATTTATAAAATATTTTTATAATATGTTCTTACCAACCAAGTTGCATGTTTGATTCATAATCAAAATGTAAGTGAAATAAGCATGAAACTACTTTAGATCTAACTAAACAGGTTCATGTAATTAAAAATTTCAACTTTAAACTACTAAATTTCCCAGACAATATATGATAGTTCTTTGTGTGGAAATTATTAACAAAGAGATTTTATTTTAGATTTAAATATCTTTTAAATCTAATAAAATATAAATTTAATCTAGATCACATCTAACAAATTTATGATTAAAGATAGATCTACACGAACTAGGACAACCTTTGCACTGTAAGGGGTAAACCTTATAGCAGGACAACCTACAGTTTTGATTGATCTAAAAATTTTAATTTTAGATTTAATAATTAGATTATAAATTAGATCTAATCTAAAAAATAATCTAAGTATGTATAAATAATCATGTAATAAACTATCTAGGCTCTGATACCAATTGAAGGAATCAGATCTAGGGTTTAGGGTTAGATCTTGAAACTTTTTCAAGATCAGACAGTGGAAGACTAAAATAAATCAAAATTTATCTTATAAAACTAGAAAATTCTTATATCTAAGATTCTATTACATGATTATTACATAGCATTAAATCAGAAATTAAAATATAAAGAGCAAGAACTATATGTTGATCATATCAACATGTTTCTATACTACATCTAATGTATGTAAAATATAATAGATTAGATCTATTACCTTGCAAGTTAGACGTTTTAACTTTGTGATTTGGGCTTGAGGATGATGTTGCAAGCCGTACACACATCCGACCTCTAGGAGTCATCCACACAAGCTCATGAATTACGATCAGAAGTCCTGATCCAGAAAATTAGCACAGTATGCTAGTACTATGCTGATCCTTCTTCGATGGTCGATCAGATGCCTCCTTCTTCTTGATTTAGACTCTTCCAAAAATGAGAAGTAGAAGAAGGAGTTTTAGATATGAGATACTCTCAGAAAACTCATAGATGGAGGAAGAGAAGAGGTGAACACAGCAACCCTAGAAGAAGACCCTCTTCTTTTTCTCTTTGCTCTAATCCAGACACATAGTTTTGTGTCTATTATATCTCCACACCCCAATACTCTTTCTCTCTATTTTCACACACCCCAAATATCTCTCAATATTTATAATTCACAAAAAATTTAAGAAGAAATTTATCTTAAATAAAGAGATATGAAGAATGCTTGTCTAGGTCAAATACCTAGTCAAGAAAAATCCAAACAGGGCAAGACAAGTGGCGCCCAACTCTTGGGCACCTCCTCCTTCTTTTTCTATCATGGACCACTAGAAAAGGGTGCAAGATATGTCCATAAAAGCCATAAAAATCTCAAAAAAGATCTACATAAAATCAGTACCATAAGGAAAGAGTTTTGGTTTCTAAAATTCTATCTCATAGAATTTGAAATCCAAACTAATTTCTACTTTGACTTGGTCCACAACCACATTTCATGTAAGAGAGAAAGAGTGAAAAGCTTTTGATATGTGTGAAGCCTGGGAGAGAAGATTTTATCACATAAAATAAGAGAGAGTGGGCTGGGGGGGCTAAGGTGGCGCAAGGTGGAATCCTAATCTTACTAGGATTCAATCTATGACTTGTTCAAATTTGATTTCTTAAACTAAATCAAATCAAAACCAAATCAACTCAATTAAAATTAGTCTTAACCCAATTAAAAATCTAATTTAATTAGATTAAATTATATTTAAATCTGATTTAATTTTTTAATTGAATTAAAAATTAGGTTGACCCAAGTCCTAATTGAACTAGGACTAGTTTTTCTTTGCACTTGACTTATCCAATAAACTAATTGAACTTGATCTAATCAATCCAAACTAAATCTAATTAAATTATATTTAATTAAACTTAATCTCAGCTCATTGGCTTAATCAAATTAAGTCAATTAGCAATCAAATTACTAATCGATCCTCCTGCAACACTTGCACTAGGTTAAATATCAATTGTATTAATCGTTTAACCCTAGAACGATTCTTAATCATTGATCAACCATCCAATCGAATCATGAACTCTAATGTGTGTGACCTTATAGGTTCGAACCTAAGTGGTAGTATAAGAATAAATTTTTGTATCAATCGAAGTGACCATCTAGCAATGGTACTCGATGGTCGGATATGTCGAATGTGTAGAACAACATCCTTAGAACCATGTGATTATAGTTTCCATATAATTTATCTCCTTGATAAAATGCTTATAGGACACCTCAGATTCAATTGTGAACTATGATCAAGTTATCCACATTGTATTTCAAAATATCAAATCCATCTGACAGATTATCCTGGTCAAGGTTTTGCTAAATTACACGACTCATTCCTCTCCAACTCTTGGTGTGGTCAACCCATCTTGATCACACTTTGACTTTGCAAGTATTTACTGTGCTCAGAAGCCTTCTATCACTGAATTAAAAATTTGATTAGTTCAGTACCAAAGAATAGTGAGTTGCTTGCAAGTCACTGAGGCAATCTCAGGTCTAAGGGACACTTATACCTATATCCCATCAGAGACATTTCGACAGCAGAATATTTGAGTTGGTCACGTTCAATGATGATGTACCTTATATCTCATTGTATATCATACCAGTGTCTCCACACTCCTTGGTTAGGAGGACAACCAACCCATATGACCTACAGCGACTATGCTCGATGGAAGCTATCATTCTTATTAACAGCCCATCATTTGGTCATAAATAATTTTAAGGACTAATCAATAAATCTTCTCTTTATCGAACCTAAATAG
Organism: Elaeis guineensis; assembly: GCF_000442705.2. Classification (NCBI taxonomy): domain Eukaryota; kingdom Viridiplantae; phylum Streptophyta; class Magnoliopsida; order Arecales; family Arecaceae; genus Elaeis; species Elaeis guineensis. Next base: position 71,996,230 of record NC_026004.2, on the reverse strand, counting down.
TCCTAAGGATTTCATCACAACAACTGAGTTCATTAGAAGATGAAAACTATGATAAAAATATCAAAAATATATTTTATTTATTAACTAATCAATTATAATATAAGATTGCTCAACCATCAACAGGTTGACGATTGACTTTTGAATATATTTTTCAACAAGAAAGCCAGATATTTCAAGTCGATTATCCAAATCTAAAGAAGACATACAAGGGAAAAGAAGAAAGCCATGGTTGCAACATGGAGCGATAGTAAAGAATCAAGCTCTAATGAAAAAAATTAGAATATTGCAAACTTATATCTCATGGTATAAGAGGATGAGATACAATCTGAACATATTTTAGATTTTACATTTGATGAGCTTCAAGAAGTATTTTATGAATTGCTTAATGAATTCAAGATAATAAGTTTGAAAAATAAAAATTTAAGACTGAAAAATCAATCCTTGTTAAAAGAGAAAGAAGAAATTTTACAAAATAAGATTTTAATAGAAGAAAATAACTCACTAAGAAAAATTAAAAAATCTTAAAATCTTTGATTGAAAAGTTTCTTGCAGCTCTGAAAAATTTCATATGATTTTGAGCAATTAAAGAGTAGTTTTTCATAAAGTCGATCTTAGTTTAATTCTAGCAATAAATAAAATTTTTGAAAATTTCTTTATAAGTTCTTCTTCGCATGTTACTCCAAAGATTACATGTGTTTGCTATGGCAAAAAAGGATATAAGGCTTATTCCTGCAATTTTAGAAAATTGAATGATAAATTTGTTAAGAAAGTTTGGATTCCAAAGGGAATATTAGTCACTAACCTAAAAGGACTCAAGAAAGCTTGGGTTTATTATTTGATTATTTTGTAGGAGTGTCTTATAGCTCATGAATCAAAAAGAGGATGATACTTCGATAGTGGCTATTCAAGACACATGATAGATGATAAAGATCAGTTTATCACTCTCGAAATAAAAGGAGTAGTAACCTTTGGCAATGATGGAAAAGAGAAAATTATTGAAATTGATAACATATGTATTACTACCTCTATATTTAATGATAATATTTTATTATTTTATAATTTGAAACATAATTTCTTAGTATAAGTTAATTATGTGATAAAAGATTTAAAGTTATTTTTGTATCATCAACTTACATTGTTTTTAGTCATTTGATGAAGGTACAAAATTCATTGGATATAGGCATGGTGACATCTACAAAGTTGATTACCATAAGGAGTGACCAATATCTTGTAGCAATGGATATCAAAATCAAAGGATCTACTTGGCTATGGCATCATAGATTAGGACATGCTAGCATGAACACTATTTCATATTTGATTGCAAGAGATTAATTAAAGGTTTGCCAAAATTAAATTTTAAAAAGGATCAAATTTATGATGCATTCAATATAGAAAATAAACTAGAGGATCTTTCAAATCTAAAAATATAGTTTCAACATCTAGGCCTTTAGAATTGATTCATATGGATTATTTGGACCTATTAGGATGACAAATTTAGGAGGGAAAAGATATAGATTTGTAATTATTAGATGATTTTTCATGATTTACATGGGTCTATTTTTAGCAATAAAAATAATTTTTTTCTACATTCTCAAAGTTTTATCAAAAAGTTTTAAATGAAAAGGATTTAACAATTATTTGTATTCAAAGTGATTACAGTATTGAATTTGAAAATTAGAGTTTTAAAATTTTTTGCAATGAAAATAAAATCAAACATAATTTTTCTACAACAAGAATACCTCAACAGAATGGAGTTGTTGAAATAAAAAATTGATCTTTGGAAGAAATAACCCACATCATGTTATGAAGGGAGTATCCCAAAGTACTTTTGGACTGAATCCATTAATACTGCATGTTACATTTTAAATAGAGTTTTGATTCGATCAATTTTAAAGAACATCTCCTATGAGCTTTGAAGAAATAAAAAATTAGATATTAGTTACTTTCATATTTTTGGATATTGATATTTTATCTTAAATAATGATAAAGATAACTTAGATAAATTTGACACAAAATTAGATAAAGTATCTTCCTAGAATATTCCACATCTAGCAAAGTGTATAGAGTTTTCAACAAACACACATTAGTTGAAGAATCTATACATATCGTATTTGCTGAAATTAATGATATATCTTTGAGAAAGAAAGATTTTGGTGATGATGATGTAGGAAATAAAGAAAAAGGGATGAAGAAACTTAGCTTGAGGGAAAGGCCAAATCATGATGAAGGAGATAAAGCCAAAGATGATGATTAAAAGAAAAATCTTAAGAAAAATATCAATAAAGAGCATGATGATTTGTTCAAGGAGTGAAAATTCATACATAATTATCCAAAAAATCTCATCATAAGCAAACCTTCACAAGAGATAAGAATAAGAGCCATCTTAAAGATATTCATGATTATCTTACTTTTGTTTCTCAAATTGAACCCAAATGCATAGAGGTAGCTAAAAATGATGCAAATTAGATGCTTGCTATGCATTAAGAGTTAAATCAATTTGAGAAGAATAATATTTGGAACTTGTTAGTAGGCCACTTGATGATCCAATAATAGGAATAAAATGAGTATTTAGAAATAAGTTGGATGAAAATGATAATGTAATTAGAAATAAAATTAAATTAGTTGCAAAAAGATATAATCAAGAAGAAGACATAAATTTTAATGAAACTTATACCCCTATAGCTAAATTAGAAGCAATATGATTATTACTTACATTTGTGATCACTTGTCAACCAAAAATAAAAAGTATTCTAACTCAACTTATTACATAGAATAGGATGGATAGTTGTCGAATCTATCGGGACCAATTAGGCTAAGTTGTGCTCAACTTAGAAAAGTAATGATTGTAGTGGCAAAGATTTGAGAATTTTTATAGAACTAAAATAACAAGTTGATAAAGATAAGTTGGGGAAAATCAGAGGAAGAAGGTGCCTCAGGGATTCAAATACATCCTTTAGCATAGATTTATATTTTAATTAAAAGTAATCAAAATCACTACAAACTATAAGTCGTAGTGATAATAAAAAGATGAATCTATGATCTTGTTCTCAACATAGCTTATCTCGCTGAGTATAAATCATATTCTTAGATCATGATTCATCTTTACATAGTCATAAGTTATTGAGATCAAGCATCATAAAACCATGAATACTACTACCTAATGCATAAAGAGGAATCACTAAAACCACTTATACTTACAAAATATTTAATTATATTCAAAAGAAAGATGCCTTACAATATTTAAGTAGTTCATTGCATAAAGAAAGATATACAATAAGAAGCCAAAAAATACAAATTTGGCTGAAGAACTTTATCTACTCCTTTGAAGAGGAGATCTCTAGCACCACATAGTGTTGCTCCTAGTCATCATTGCCTTCCTTGGATGGGCATGTAAAAGCTTGGATGGATCCTAGGTTGAGGCTTTGGAGGCTTTTTATAGATGCTAGGAGGCGTGAGGACTAATTAGTTTGGCAATGTGGGATTAAAGATGGGAGCAAAGATGGGGCAGCTAGGATTTTTAAGAGGATGTGGGAGGTTCCTAAGTGATGGAGGGCTGAGATGGGATGATAGGGCTGTGGCTTGATATGGAAAGCAAGGGGTGCTATTTAGGAGGGAAAAGGGGTGCAGGATGGTGTGGAAGGATTTTGTGAGGCATGCTAAAGTGTGGGCGTGAAGGGGAAAGGGTGCTAGGGTTTGTAGGCGGCTTGAACTCCTTTCACACATGGGCTTTTGGGTGCTTGGGGGTTCTTAAGGCTGATGCTTGGGCCTTTTGGATCATTAGCACCTTTCACCTGTGGACCGAAAGAGTAACAAGATGTGGGCTTGCTAGAATTTCTATGGTCTTTTTTATGTAGCATGTAGTCCTAGGCCTCTTAGGATCCTTTGATGCAGCTCAAAGCCTTCTAATTGATCTCTTTGGGCTCGAACCCAATTTAGATTTGATTTATTGATGATTGTGTCTTCAAGGGTGCATGAGTTGTGGGCTGCCTTTTTATCCAAGAGAGTGCATGTATGAGGCTTCAAGTTTGTAACTTCATCCATTTTTAATTACGTATAATTAGTTTTCTAGACGTCTTATACGAATTTTTTTGAAAAAGAAAATAAGAAGCATCAAATTCTAAACAATAGAGATTAAATGTCAAGGGTTTTAGTACTTTTTGTATCACATTTAATGTATTGATCACAACCCCAACTTGAACTTTACTCATCCTCAAGTAAAAGAATCCAGTGTCATGTATTGACCCACTTAGAGATGAACATTTTTTCAGACAATTTTAAAGGCAAATAATATCTAGCCAAAAAATTAGCGAAGTATGTCATTTGAATATTAATATTATCCAATAGAGTGATTAAGTAGAAAACATAAATTTTTTTTTAAAGTCCTTTCTTGATCGACTTCCCACTTTTATCCTTAAATCATCTAACTCCCAAATGGGCTAGTATATTATCATCATGCAAGTTGTTCCTTCATTATTTATTTATTTATTTATTTATATATAGTTGGTGTAATGCTTTAATTCCTTAAGCTTTTTATTTGATCTTTGTAATGAGTTTTAGGCCAATGACTCTCAAACCATTTGACTTTAGGACATTATGTGCAAAACACCGCTCGGGCTTACTAACTCGAATCCAATCGGCTACGGATTAAAATTGGCTATACAACAAGGCTTCTTCATATTTTTCACTTTTTGATGCAAATACTAAATATTTACTTAGGCAAAGAGGTTCGATTACTTGATGAAAAATACTTAAAACTTATTTTTATTTAACAAAATTTATTTTTTATATTTTATAAAGGAACTTTTGCATACATCAACATTTTTCACTTATGGCCATAAGAAGTAGATTCTTTATTGATGTTAATAGGAAGGGTTAGAATTGCTCAAAAATTAATTTTCATTCTAGACTTAACCATTTATTGGATTTCTTAATACATGATCCCTTGATATTTCAAAAATTCTCTAGACTATGCATCAATTATTTCTTAATATGCCTGATTAACATCAAATCCAAAGTGTAATTAGGTACATAGACATTAAGCACTAACATATTTGAGGAGTCATTAATTTATCCCTCACCCCATAACCTAAATGACATTATCCTCAATAGAGTAAGGAAAATAGAATATGACAGTCAAAAAGTAATCAAAAGGAGAGATGTCACCCGAGATAAATATACACTTAAGTTAACAGGTGCCTTCATAAGTCCAACCCAAGTCCCTACAAGTAAGTAGACCTTAATCAATTTGTTGTTATTTTTCCAGAATGAACCAAAATGGAAAGAAATTAAAATAATAACATTTGGTTGCTTCTCAAAAAGTGCTAAGTTTAGAATCTTCAGTCAGACTTTCTGAATCTCAAGGTGGCTCATAGAGAACCATGACCTCCCCCACAACTTCAGTGGCCAATTCTAAGAATGGCTTTAGTCATTGTCCATTAATCTTAAAGATTGCTCCATTACTTGGATTCTCAACCTCCACAGCTCCATGTGAGAAAATCTCTTTCATTGCAAAGGGTCCTGTTGGTGCAAAAATCCGCCTGCGCCGGAGAAGCTGGAGTTGAGGAAGCCGCGGTCGCCGTCGGGACCTGCAAGGGAAGTCTAAACCGGAGGTGGGGTTGCTCCAGCAAGACCCTCCGACGCTCAAGTCAGTTCTCTGCCTCAACAAGAATGGAGTGCTCGAACGGAGAATTTAGCAGAGTTTTGAGATAAGGCAAAAGAGCTTAAGGAATAACGTATCTGAGTCCCCCCCCCTTTTATAGGCGGGGGAAGCAACGGACTGATGGCGACGTCTGTAACCGCCTGGTAGTGGGCCGCCCATGGTCAGGGGAATTGATTGCGAAAGATAATGGAGCAGACACGTGGCCATCATCATATCCCGCCACATAGGGCCTGCTGCAGGTAGTGGGGCGGCGTCCGTTACTGCCAGTTGTCAGCGAGTAGTGGGATCGTGCAGCACCTGCCGCAGGGAGCAGCATCATAGCTGTTGACACAGCCTGTCAGAGGATCGTGCTGCACCTGTCGCAGGGGGAAGTGGAGCCGCGTGGAATCTGCTACAGGAAGTGGAACAGGATCATGGCAGTTATTGTTATCTGCCAGGGGACACAGATCTGTTGATCGAGGCTCGGCAGTGGTCGGAGTTTGGCCTTTGTAGGAGTCTGGGAGGAGTCTGCCTGCGGCTGTAGTCGTTGACGTCAGGGATGAGGCTCGGCTCCCTTAAGGCTCGGCTCCTCCAGCAATTGGTATCGAGAGCGGAGCCCGGGCGGAGCCGTTCTGCTGTTGAGGGAGGAGCCCGGCTCCCGTAGGAGTCCGAGCGGAGCCGTTCTGCCGTTGATGGAGGAGCCCGGCTCCCGTAGGAGTCCGGGCGGAGCCGTTCTGCTGTTGATGGAGGAGCCCGGCTCCCGTAGGAGTCCGGGCGGAGCCATTCTGCTGTTGAATTCGGCTGTGGGTATTTTATACCCAACACCAGTCCCCCTACTTCCGAGTTTGAATTTCAAGCGAAGGAAGTACACAGAGAGAGATGCGCGCAGCCGGAATCGCCCCTTCGAACCTTGCGCACTGCCACCCCCATTTAATGTGCGCATGTCAGAATCCGCTTTTCGGTGAAGGTGACTTGAAAAGTCTTTTCGGAGCTCCCGTTGGAACGCGATCCTAAGCGTCGCTCTACGGGGATTCGCGAGCGGTCAACCCTCGATGACGGTGAAGGGGATAAGCGCGCCATGCGGCACACATCAGTTGGCCCAAGAATACCCACCGCCATAACTGCGCCAGGATCCATCGGCTATTTAAACCCCTCGGCCCCTTCGTAACTTCATTCTGGCGTTGTTCTTTCATCTGAGAGTCCCGCTCCTCTTGCCCCAGTCCCTGTCTCCCTCCCTTATACCATGTTATCTACTCGGGAGGCTGTCTTCGAGGGAATTCTTAGGGTTTGGAGGAAGGAGAGAAGGAGAATGGCGGCCGGTGAGAATCTCCGTCGCTCTAGAGGGAGCTCAAGGAAGAATTCCTTCAACAACAGGGGTTTAATAACGGGGGCCGTCGGGGAAGCTATTCTGTCTGCGAATCTCGGGGCAGCAAGGTGGGGTGATACCAGTCAAGAGGGCAGAATAGGCGTCACAAGCCATGACGGGATCCTTGACGCCGTCGGGGCCGAGAGACCAGAGGCGGTCGGCGTTGACGGTGGGGCAGTAGAACTTGTTGCGGGGACGGTGGAAGTAACGCATGCCAACCTTGCCGGAGCATCTCGGGCGGCGGTCGTCGTTGCCTCCTCCACCTCCGGGGATTAACTCCACCCCTTTCCCGCTAAAGTTGGGACCTTGGGAACAGTAATGAGGCAAGATGGGCGAGAGCTGTTACACGCGCTGGAGAATGCGACTGAGAAGGATAGAGACGGAGTTTGTAGTTCGGAGCGGTCTCCGATTCGTCCTGCCCGAACCGTGCCCGTGACACTTGCGATGACGTGTATCTTCTTTTTTCCTGACCCACCGGGTCCTGTAATGCGTACTTCTGTTAAAAAAAAAAATGATTTCAGTACCCCGTTTGCATCTTGTGTTGAATAGTTGTCCGCCGAACTCCTTCATTTTCCTTTCCTTCTCTTTGTCTGTGTTACGTCATCCCAGAATCGCCGGCGACCCTTTCAGCTCATGCGGGGTCGTCATTCGCCGAGCTTCTTTTCAGCTTTTATGTCGTTCGGAGATATCCACTTGTCAGGTTTGCTTGGCTGAAGTCGAAGCTAAGTTCGGCTCCCTTGATAGTCCGAACGGAGAAGCTCTCCGGAGGTTGGAGTAGCTCGGTTCTTGTAAAAGTCGGGGAAAAGTTTTTCTGTAATCAAAGTCACAAATAAAGCCGAAATAAAGCCCGGCTTCCGTAGAAGTCCGGGTGGAGTCGTCCTGTAGCTATCGTTGTCGGTGGAGCCCGGCTCCCGTAGGAGTCCGGGCGAAGCCTTTGTTGCTACTGATGGCGGGGCCCGGCTCCCGTTGGAGTCCGGGCGAAGCCTTCTTAGCGGCGAAACCCGGCTCCCGTAGGAGTCCGAGCGAAGGTTTCCTGGCGGCGGAACCCGGCTCCCGTAGGAGTCCGGGCGAAGGTTTCCTGGCGGCGGAACCCGGCTCCCGTAGGAGTCCGGGCGAAGGTTTCTTGGCGGCGGAACCCGGCTCCCGTAGGAGTCCGGGTGAAGTCTTCTTGGCGTAGGGACCCGGCTCCCGTAGGAGTCCGGGTCTTCCGCTTTGCTCATGTCAGGACGAGGTTCTCCTCCTGTTCCTGACAGGGCTGCGGGGGCACATATGGGCGTTGCAAGGCCTCTCCCCCCATCCGGTCTAAAAGAATCGGGCCTTCGACTTTGCTCAAGTTAGGGCGAGGTTCTCCTCCTGTCCCTAACAGGGCTGTGGGGGCACATATGGGCTTTGCAAGGCCTCTCCCCCCATCCGGTCTAAAAGAACCGGGCCTTCGACTTTGCTCAAGTTAGGGCGAGGTTCTCCTCCTGTCCCTAACAGGGCTGTGGAGACACATATGGGCGTTGCAAGGCCTCTCCCCCCATCCGGTCTAAAAGAACCGGGCCTTCGACTTTGCTCAAGTTAGGGCGAGGTTCTCCTCCTGTCCCTAACAGGGCTGTGGGGGCACATATGGGCATTGCAAGGCCTCTCCCCCCATCCGGTCTAAAAGAACTGGGCCTTCGACTTTTATAAGGTTGCCCTCTCATTTTTGATTCCGTCTGCCTGAATTGTCCTAAGACAAATGGGCACGTATTTTTTTTTTTTTTTTTTTGATCAGGACGAAATCACTGATAGTACATCCGTAAGTTTTTTGAGCTCCACGGTCGCGGGAGGTCAGCTCCCCCGAGTTCCCTGAGATAATAAGTTCCAGGTCGGACTACTTCCTTGACCTCATAAGGTCCCTCCCAGTTTGGGGCGAGCTTCCCCTGGCCCTGAGGTTGTGAGACAGCAGCTCGTCGGAGCACTAGATCCCCTGCTTTGAATGCCTTGTTCTTCACTCGGGCGTTGTAATATCGGGCAACTTTCTGTCTGTAGGCTGCCATTCGAACCTGAGTAATCTCCCGCCTTTCTTCCAGTAGGTCGAGGTTGGCTCTGAGACTTTGCGTGTTTTGGGGTTCGTTGAATGCCACGACTCGTGCCGTCGGGAGTTTAAGCTCGATCGGGATGACGGCTTCCGTACCAAAGGCTAGAGCAAAGGGAGTCTCTCCTGTAGGCAACCTCTGGGTGGTCCGATAAGCCCATAGCACATGATAAAGTTCGTCCGCCCAAGTCCCTTTTGCTCTTTCGAGCCTGGTCTTAATCCCCTGCAAAAGGGTTCTGTTTGTTACCTTGGCTTCGCCGTTCGCCTGGGGATGGGCCACTGATGTGAATTTGTGGGAGATGTTTAGGTCTTCACAGAATTCAGCAAATCTGGCTCCCGCGAACTGCCGCCCATTATCAGTGATGAGGGTTCTAGGCAAACCGAACCTGCACACGATCGATTTCCAGACGAAATCCTGTACTTTCGCTTCTATGATTTTGGCTAGTGGCTCGGCCTCGACCCATTTGGTGAAGTAGTCGATCACTACAAGGAGGAATTTCCTTTGACCAGACGCCATGGGAAAGGGGCCAAGAATATCCATTCCCCATTGTGCAAAAGGCCATGGGGCGCTCAAGGGTGTAAGCTCGGTAGCAGGTTGTCTCTGGATGTTGGCGTACCTCTGGCATCGATCACACTTTTTGACATATTCAATTGAATCATGGTGCATTGTTGGCCAGTAATACCCTTGGCGGAGTAGCTTGTGGGATAGAGATCTGGCACCTAAATGGCTTCCGCAAGCTCCCTCGTGCACTTCCCATAGAGCGTAGTCAGCTTCTGAGGATCGGAGGCATCTCAAGAGAGGCAAAGAGTACGATCTTTTGTATAATTTTCCCTCATAAAGGATGTACCGGGAGGCTTGATTTCGGAGTTTCCAGGCTTCTTTCGCATCCTGGGGGAGAATCCCATCTCTAAGATAAGTTATTAGCGGGTCGACCCAGCTGGGCTCGTGGTCGATTTCCATTACGAGTCACGGTTCTTCCGTACTCGGTTGTTTTAAAACTTCAAAGAGGATGCCCTTTGGCAATTCGGTCGGAACCGATGTCGCCAGTTTGGAGAGAAGATCGGCTCTAATGTTCTCTGACCTCGGAATTCGCCTGATGTCGAAATTGTCAAAGGCAGGGATGAACTCCTTCACCTTTTCGAGATATTTGGCCATACTATCCTCCCGTGCTTCAAAGCTCCCGCTGACCTGTCCTACCACAAGTTGGGAGTCGCTGTGCACCCGGAGTTGGCCTATTCCAAGCTCCTTAGCGATCCTCAATCCTGCGATCAGAGCTTCATACTCCGCTCCATTGTTCGTTGCGGAGAATTCGAAATGCAGAGCGTACTCCGCAACGACTCCCTCCGGGCTGGTCAAGATCAGGCTTGCACCCGCGCCTGCCATGTTGGACGATCCGTCCACATGGAGGGTCCAACAGTTATCAGACGAACTGGCTTCTTCGTCGGGGGAGTTCGGTTGAGTCCTCAGGTCATCAATTTTGTTTTGCTCAGGTTCAGCCTCCTCGGGGATGGTGCATTCTACTATGAAATCCGCCAACACTTGGGCTTTTATCGCCGGTCTAGGCTTGTAGTTGATGTCGAATTCTGTAAGCTCGATGGCCCATTTTGCCATTCTTTCGGAGATATCAGCTCGGTGTAAAACCGCTTTGATCGATTGGTCGGTGAGTAACGTCACCGTGTGCCCTTGAAAGTAAGGTCGGAGTCTCCGAGCTGCAATCAACAAGGCGTAGGTCAGTTTTTCTAATTTAGTATACCTGGTCTCGGTGTCCCTCAACACGCGACTAATGTAGTAGACCGGTCGCTGGACTTTCATTTCCTCCTTAACAAGGACGGCTGCAAGGGCTGTGGGAGAGACTGCCAGGTACAAAAATAATTCCTCTTTGGGCTCGGGCTTTGCCAGCAGTGGGGGTGAGCCAAGATAGCTTTTCAATTCTTCGAATGCCTGTTGGCATTCAGGGGTCCAACAGAAGTTTTTTGGCTGCTTGAGAGTTTGAAAGAAGGGCAGACATCGCTCGGCCGACCTTGCGACAAAGCGATTAAGAGCTGCAATTCTTCCTGTGAGGCACTGAACCTCTTTGATCGACCTTGGGGCAATCATATTTTGGATGGTGCGGATTTTCTCCGGATTGGCCTCGATCCCGTGCCCTGATACCATGAAGCCCAGGAACTTTCCCGAGGTTACCCCAAAGGCGCATTTGGTCGGATTCAGCTTCATTCTATACTTTCGAAGAGCGCCAAAGGTTTCTTCGAGGTCGGCGACATGATTCCCGGAAGACCTGCTTTTCACGAGCATATCGTCCACATAAACTTCCATATTTCGGCCGATCTGCTCCTTGAAGATTTTGTTCACCAGTCGTTGATAGGTCGCGCCCGCATTTTTGAGGCCGAACGGCATAACCCTTTAGCAGTAAAGGCCGCGATTAGTGATAAAAGCAGTCTTTTCTTCATCTTCCGATGCCATCCTAATCTGGTTATAGCCGGAGAATGCATCCATGAAAGTGAGAAGCTCGTGGCCCGAGGTAGCGTCCACCAGTTGGTCGATCCTGGGAAGGGGGTAGCTGTCCTTTGGGCAAGCTTTATTCAGCTTTTTGAAGTCGATACACATCCTCCACTTGCCGTTTGCTTTCTTGACCAAGACAACGTTGGAGATCCACTCTGGATAGTTGACCTCTTTGATGAATCCAGCCTTGAGAAGTTTATCCACTTCCTCGGCTATCGCCTTCTGCCTCTCCGGGGCATGACTCCGGATTTTTTTTTTGTTGGCCGATGTTTAGGGTCGACCGCCAGATGATATTCCATGACTTCTGTCTCAATCCCCGGCATATCCATCGGGACCCATGCAAAAACGTCCGCATTCCTTCGGAGAATGTTTACGAGATGCGCCCGCACCTCCTCCTCCAGGTTGGAGCCAATCAACACCACATGCTCCGCATTCCCATCATTCAAAGGAATTGGTATTAGGTCCTCAATCGGGCCGCCCCTCTCTTCAGTGAGGTCATCGCGCGCATCCAACCCGTCGACTGGACAGGGGTCCGCTTGATCGCTTCTTTGCAGGGCAATATTGTAGCAGTGCCTGGCCAGCGCCTGGTCTCCCCGAACTTCTCCAATCCCTTTGTCAGTGGGGAACTTCAACTTCAAATGATAGGTTGAAACAACGGCTCTGAGGGCATTGAGGCCGGGTCGGCCAAGAATTGCATTGTAGGCAGAAGGCGCCTTTACCACCAGGAAATTCACCAGGGCTCTGGACTGCTTTGGATGCTGACCCGCAATCACAGTTAGAGCTATCGTTCCTTCCGTTGGAACAGCATCACCAGTAAACCCTATCAAGGGGGAGCACATCGACCTTAGATGACCGCCAAGAGCGGCCATCCTCGAAAAGGCACTGTAGAAAAAGATGTCGGCCGAACTTCCGTTGTCGATGAGAATGCGACGGATGTCATAATCTGCTATATTCAAGGAAACTACGACCGCGTCGTTATGAGGGAATTGGACTCCCTGGGCATCCTCTTCAGTGAAGGCTATGGGCTCTTCAACTTTTTGCCGCTTGGGGGGTGCAGCTGATGTGCTGGTTGCCTCCGGCCGGGATTCTCCCGAGATGATGTTGACGGAATCCGGCAAAGGCTGGTCATCCGGCCACCCTTTATCATCAATCATAGCCGGAGGTAGTTGTGCGGAAACCTCGCGGGAGGGCATCGGATGGGAAAAAGAGGATTGGGTGCCGGAAAAGATGGCCAGAAGTGGGTCCGTTGAGCGCTCCTTCAAGAACAAGGGTGCTGCGAAGACACAGCCCCTTCCTCTAGCGCCAATCCTGTTGGTGCAAAAATCCGCCTGCGCCGGAGAAGCTGGAGTTGAGGAAGCCACGGTCGCCGCCGGGACCTGCAAGGGAAGTCTAAACCGAAGGTGGGGTTGCTTCGGCAAGACCCTCCGACGCTCAAGTCAGTTCTCTGCCTCAACAAGAATGGAGTGCTCGAACGGAGAATTTAGCAGAGTTTTGAGATAAGGCAAAAGAGCTTAAGGAATAACGTATCTGAGTCCCCCCCCTTTTATAGGCGGAGGAAGCAACGGACTGATGGCGACGTCTGTAACTGCCTGGTAGTGGGCCGCCCATGGTCAGGGGAATTGATTGCGAAAGATAATGGAGCAGACACGTGGCCATCATCATATCCCGCCACATAGGGCCTGCTGCAGGTAGTGGGGCGGCGTCCGTTACTGCCAGTTGTCAGCGAGTAGTGGGATCGTGCAGCACCTGCCGCAGGGAGCAGCATCATAGCTGTTGACACAGCCTGTCAAAGGATCGTGCCGCACCTGTCGTAGGGGGAAGTGGAGCCGCGTGGAATCCGCTACAGGAAGTGGAACAGGATCATGGCAGTTATTGTTATCTGCCAGGGGACACAGATCTGTTGATCGAGGCTCGACAGTGGTCGGAGTTCGGCCTTTGTAGGAGTCCGGGAGGAGTCTGCCTGCGGCTGTAGTCGTTGACGTCAGGGATGAGGCTCGGCTCCCTTAAGGCTCGGCTCCTCCAGCAATTGGTATCGAGAGCGGAGCCCGGGCGGAGCCGTTCTGCTGTTGAGGGAGGAGCCCGGCTCTCGTAGGAGTCCGGGCGGAGCCGTTCTGTTGTTGATGGAGGAGCCCGGCTCCCGTAGGAGTCCGGGCGGAGCCGTTCTGCTGTTGATGGAGGAGCCCGTCTCCCGTAGGAGTCCAGGCAGAGCCGTTCTGCTGTTGATGGAGGAGCCCGGCTCCCGTAGGAGTCCGGGCGGAGCCGTTCTGCTGTTGAATTCGGCTGCGGGTATTTTATACCCAACAGGTCCGATCCATCTAGATAGAAATTTTTTAGAGAGTAAGTGTAGTCTAGAATTATACAAGAGAACTTTTTGTCCAGATTTAAAGGACTTCCTAAGAATTGCTTGGTCATGAAACACCTTAGTTTGTTTCTTATATATTTTGGCATTCTCATAAGCTTCATTCATAATTTCTTTTAATTCATCAATTTATAATTTTCTATGAAATTTTTTATGGTTTCCAACTACATCTAGATCCATGTTCAACTTCTTAATGGTCCATATAGCTTTATGTTCAAGCTCAACTAGCAAGTGACATATTTTTCCAAATACAAGCCTAAAAGGAGATATTCCTAAATTGGTCTTGAAAGTAGTGCGATATGCCTAAAGTGCATCCACTAGCTTCAATGACCAATCCTTCCTATTGGTATTAACAGTCTTCTCTAGAATCTATTTGATTTGCTTATTAGATACTTCTACTTGCGTACTAGTCTGAAGGTGATAGGGTGTGGTCAATTTGTGGGTAATATTATACTTTTTTATCAAGGATGCAAAGAATCGGTTGCAAAAATGTATCCCTTGATCACTAATAATGGCTCTAGGAGTACCAAAATGATAGAGGATATTTTTCTTAAAAAACTTGACAATGATTTTGCTATCATTGGACTTACATAGCATAGCCTCTACCCATTTGGATAATCAACAGCTACTAAAATATATTCATTTTCCAAAGAATTTAAAAATGATCTCATAAAGTCAATTCCCCACATATCAAAAATTTCAACAATCAGGATTGGATTCAAAGGCATCATATCTCGCTTGTTGATTTGACCTACTTGTTGACATCTAGTGTCACTTTTACAGTTCTCATGTGCATCTCTAAACAGATTGGGCCAATAAAATCAATATTGAAGGACTTTTGTAGCGATCTTTTTGGATCCAAAATGACCACTACACATTTGATCATGATAAAAGAATAAAATGCTCCTCATCTCATGGTTCGGGATACACCTTCTAATGATCTAGTCAGGATATTGTTTGAATAGATATGGGTCATCCCAAATGAAATGCTTCACTTGGGAGAAAAATTTGTGTTTTTCTTGAGTAGTCCAATGAGAGAAAATCTCACCAGTGGCTAAGTAATTGACAATATTAGCATACCATGGTTTTATGGATACAGACATGAGTTGTTCGTCAGGAACAGACTAATTTATTGGTGGTTATTTAGAGGATGCGGCTACTAATCGAGACTAGTGATTAGCCACAATATTTTTGGTTCTTTTCTTATCTCTGATTTCTAGATCAAATTTCTGAAGAAGTAAGATCTATCGGATCAAGCGTACCGTGGCATCTTTTTTTGAAAGAAAGTGTCTGATGGCTGAGTGATCAGTATACACAATGATATGAGATCCAACCAAATAGGACTTGAATTTTTTCAGAGCAAAGATGATGGCTAAGAATTCCTTCTCGATAGTTGAGCAGTTAAGCTGCACGTCATTTGGAATCCTACTGGCATAATTGATCACTTGAGGTAGCTTATCAATCCTTTAACCTTGAACAGCTCCTATGGCATAACCAGATGCATCGCACATGAGCTCGAATGGCTGAGTCCAAATAGGTGGGCAATGATGGGAGCCGAAGTCAGTGTCTTTTTAAGATACTCAAAGGCCTCGAGGTACTTAGGAGTGAAATCAAATTTGACTTCTTTGGCCAGTATGTTGGTCAATGGGGGAGCCACTTTGCTAAAATTCTTGATGAACCTTCTATAGAAGCCCACATGTCTTAGGAATAAATAGATTTTCTTAATATATTTGGATGGTGGAAGATTTGCAATTAGGTCCACTTTGGCTTTGTCAACTTTAATTCTTTTTTCTTAAAATATGGCCAAGAACTGTGCCTTCTTTAACCATGAATTGATATTTTTTCTAATTAAGAACTAAGTATTTCTCTTTACATCTCTCTAAAATGAGTCTTAGGTAGTTTAGCATTCAGAGAAAGTAGAGCCAAAGATAGAAAAATCATCCATAAAAATTTCTAAAAACTACTCGATCATATTAGAAAAAATGTTAACCATGTATCTTTGGAAAGTAGTGATAAAAAATAGGGTAGGCAGCATGTGTAGATTTTAAAATTTTAAAAATATGCAATAAAAAATAAATTGAGTTAAACCCTTTAATCTCACATGCAAGATATCAGATCTAAACCTACCCAAAATCAGAAGAAAGCACATATAATTAATCTAAAATTTAAGAAAAATATGAGATCATATCTCATTACGTTTGTGCAAGTAGAAATTCACCACTTTGGATGATCTCGGATTCGTAGAAGATGGAGCTGCACACGTGTCTGACCTCTACGGATATCCACTGGGATCAATTTCAAACTTTTCTTCTTGTAAAAAATTCTTCTTCTCAAGAAGAACCTTGTTCTTGAGGACTCTGATCAACTCTTTTAATCTTAAATAAGAGATTAACTCCTTGATCTATAGCCTTCTTCTTCTTCTCCTCGATCTTTGATCTCTAAGTCACCAGAACTTCTTCTAGGCATGTGGAAGAGAGAACACCCAACCTTTGGTTATGAAAAGGAAGAATATGAGAGAGAGGAGGCATGGAGATTAAGAGAGAAAAGATTTATCTGATGAAAAATCAATACTAAGTGTTGGTGCAGAATTCCACCGACGTCGAAGAAGCTGGAGTCGAGGGGATCGCGGCCGCCATCGAAACTTGTAAGGAAAGTCTAAACTGGAGTTGGGGGTGCTCTGACAAGACCCTCTGATGCTAAAGTCAGTACTCTGCCTCAACAGAAATGGAGCACTCGAATAGAATTTTAGTAGAGTTTCGAGATAGAGTTTAGAGCTTAGAAAAGAACGTATCTGGGGGTCTCTTTTATAGACGGAAGAGCGTAACTGATTGACAGCGACATTCGTAACTGCCTGGTAGTGGGCCGTTCGGGGCCACGCAGAGTTTGTTATGGAGAGTAGTGACGTCAGTGGGCCGTTCAGGGCCACATGGAGTTTGTTATGGAGAGTGGAGTGGTGTCCGTTGTCACAACTTGTTAAAGAGTGGTGGGGCCACATGGAATCTATTACAGAGAGTGGAGTGGTGTCCGTTGTTGCGACTTACCAGAGAGTTCGGGCTGGACATCTGAAGCTCGGCTGGGACGTTTGGTGGAGCGGAACGGCTCTCTGTCTCAACAATCTAAGAGAAGCTCGGATGTTTCCAAGGTTGCTGATGAGTCCACAGTTGTGGGGTGCCTTAGACACTGATGCTACAGGCGGAAGTCATCTGCTATAGAAGCTCGGACAAAAATTTTCTATTGGAGAAGTCCGGTAGGAGTCCGATTGCTAGAGAAGTCCGTCTGGAATTTGCCTGATGTGGAAGCTCGTCTAAAGTTTGTCTATCGGAGAGATCCGATTTCATGAGGAATCCGACAGAGGATCGACTGACAGTGGAGTTCGGATGGTGTTGTGGAGGTTTGTCTGCTGGAGGAGTCTTGAGGACACTGTGGAAGGTCGAATGTTGGAAGAGTCTGGGATTCAATTCTATTATAGAAGTTCGGATGGAGATCGATTACCGTGGAAGCTCAGATGGAGACTTCTTATTGTAGAAGCTCGGATGAAATTTGGAAGGCGGTCGACCACTGTAGAAATTTGGATGCAGTCTAGTTATTATAGAAATCCCACTGCTGGAGAAGCTTGGTCATTAACGAAGTCCGAAAGAAGTTTGGGATAGAGATCCGACTGGTGGAGCCTATCCGTTGTAAAAGTTTGTTTGGGATCCATCCACTGTAGAAGTTCGGACAGAGTCCGGCTCTTGTAGGAGCTCGGATGAAGTTCGCTTGCAATAGAAGTTCGGAGTAGAGTCGATCGTGGCTGGAAGAAGTCTGGAAGAGATTTGGAGAATAGTCGATTACTGTAGAAAATCGACTGATAGTGAAGCTCAGAGAGCATTTGGAGCAGTCCGGATGGCACGATAGGAGTTCTTCCGTTGGAGGAATCTGGAGGATGCTGTGGAAGGTCGACCACTGGGGGAGTTCAGATGGTACTATGGAAGCTCGGACAGTCGGGAGAGTTCAGAAAGACATCGCACAAGGTCGGAAGCCAGAAGAGCCCTAGGAGGGTCGGCCTCTTATGAACATCGGTTGGGGTTATTTTATACCCAACACCAGTCTTCCTACTTTCGAGTTTGGATTCCAAATGAAGGAAGTACAGAGAAGTTTTCACAGCCGAAGTTGCCTCCCTCAATTTTCGTACTCGATTGTTTCCAGATATTTTGGCGTTTGGCGCGCTGGTGCTGGAGTCTTTTCAAATCGAGACGACCCGAAAAGATTTTTTCAAAATTTTTGCTGGAGCGTTGCTCTAGGTACGATACAATAATGATTCTATCAGTTGTCAGCCACCTTCAATCGCCTACCATGGTGAGTGGGACACGTGATGGTTGTAGATCGGCCAGAGGAGATCTGCAATCATTATTGCGTCGGACCCTATTTTCTATTTAAACCCGCCCCCTCCTTCAGGGGTTTCACTTTGCCTGAAAGTTTCTTCGGTCCCTCCTTCCCAAGAGTTTCGTTCTTCTCCAGCGTCCCTCTCGGCCTTAGGTGTTCTTCGAGTCGACCCCCATCTCTGCATCTCTGCATCTCTCGGACCAGCCTAGGTTAGTTCCAGAACTCTCTTTTTTTTTTGTTACTGTTCTTCTTCCAACTTTTCTCCTTTACATTCCACCTGTTCGATTTTTCGTGAGCACCCCATTTCTTATTTTTTCTAATTTTTTTGAGATTTTTTAAGATTTTTGCTTGATTCATAATGTTGGGTATAAAATAACCCCAGCCGAAGTTCGTAAAAGGCTGACCCTTCCAGGGCTCTTCCGGCTTCCGACCTTGTGTGGCATCTTTCTGAACTCCCCCGACTGTCCGAGCTTTCATAATACCATCTAGACTCCTCCAATAATGAGCTCCTCCATTCATCTACCGAATTGCCCCAAATGCTCTCTGAACTTCACTATCAGCCGATTTTCTACAGTGATCGACTATTCTCTGAATCTCTTCCAGACTTCTTTCGGCCACGAACGACTTTACTTCGAATTTTTTCGAACTTCATCAATGTTCGAGCTTCTCCAACGGTAGGACTTTTGTAGTAACTAGACTCCATCCAAGTTTCTACAATGGTCGACCGCCTTCCGAATTTCATCCAAGCTAATTTCATTCGAGCTCCTACAAGAGCCAGATCATAGCCGAACTTCTACAGCGGATGGATTCCAGATGAATTTCTACAACGGAGGGGCTCCACCGATCGGATCTCTACTCTGAACTTCTATCGCAAGCGGACTTCATCCGAGCTTCTACAAGAACCGGACTCTATCCGAACTTCTACAGTGGATGGATCACAGACGAACTTCTACAATAGATAGGCTCCACCGAATCTCTACTCCGAACTTCTTTCGGACCTCGTCAATGACCGAGCTTCTCCAACAGTGGGACTTCTACAATAAGAAGTCTCCATCCGAGCTTCCACGATAACTGATCTTCGATCGAGCTTCTACAATAAGCGGACTTCATCTAGACTCCTACGAGAGCCGAACTCCATCTGAATTTCTACAGCAAAACCATATCTCGGACTCCTCCAATGTTTGACCTTCCACGGTGTCCTCAAGACTCCTCCAGCGGACGAACCTCCACAACGCCATCCGAACTCCACTATCGGTTGACCCTTTATCGGATTCCTCATGAAACCGGACTTCTCCAACAAAAAGTCTCCATCCGAGCTTCTACAGCAGATGACTTCTACCTGCAGCATCAGCGCTCAAGGCACCCGACAATAGTAGACTCGTCAGCAACCTCAGAAATATTCGAGCCTCTCTTAGATTACAGAGACAGAGAGCCATTTCACTCCATCAGACGTCCTAGTCAAGCTTCAGCCGTCAGACCCGAACTTTCTGGCAAGTCACGACAATGGCCACTACCCCACCCACTCTCTGTGATAGATTCCATATGGCCCCACTACTCTATGGCAAGTCACGATAATGGACACCACTCCACTCTCCATAACAAACTCCACGTGGCTCTGAACGACCCACTGACACCACTACTCTTTGTAACAAACTTCGCGTGGCCACGAACGGCCCACTACCAGACGGTTACAGACATCGCTGTCAATCAGTTACGCTCTCCATCTATAAAAAGGGACCCCAGATATATTTTTTTCTAAGCTCTAAACTCTATCTCGAAACTCTACTAAAATTTCATTCGAGTGCTCCATTTCTGTTGAGGCAGAGTACTGAATTGAGCGTTGGAGGGTCTTGTCAGAGCACCCCCAACTCTGGTTTAGACTTTCTTTGCAGGTCCCGATGGCGAACGCGATCTCCTCGACTCCAGCTTCTCCGATAATGGTGGAATTCTGCACCAACAAAATTGGTGCTGGAAGAAGGGCCTGTGTCTTCGCAGTACCCTTGTTCTTAAAGTTGTACTTAATGGGATTGTCTTCGATCATCTTCTTCGATATTTTCTCCTTCTTCTCCTGCCAGATCTTCACCTGATGCCTCCCCGAAAGGCATCCACCAGGCGATGCATGGCCTCTGCGGCCAGATCTTAGTGAGACCCATAAGCTCCGGCCTCATCTTCAGTTTTCCAGGCTCCTCCTCCTCTGACAACGATAGTCGGTATGGAGCAGTTCGACTTGCTGGTTCAGTAGGACAGGGGCCTCACCGAAGCAGTGCGGGCCATGCAGCAGTAGCCGTAACAGCCGCAGGCATTTGTGCGGCTGGAAAGAGCATCGTCGGAGTTCCAGAATCTGGCAATCGAGCGCGCTACTTGGGCCAGTCGCCCTGTCTTCCCCGAAAAAGGGAAGCAGAAGGCGAAGAGCCCTCCATACGATCATGATTCCACCCTTGGAGGGTCCCTACCTCTGTTCCACCAGGAGACCCTCGAGACTCACAGTCGAGAAGATCTCCTGGACCAAAGGTTCCAAGAGATGAACCGACGGATCGAGGAGCTCATCAGATAAGGTCGGCTTGATAGATTCATCTGACGCTGACCTGAAGGTAGGGAGGATCGGCCAACGGCCCTACCACAGCTAGAGCCACCAAGAAGGGAGGAACAACCTAAAGATCGGCCTCCAATCGAGATCATCAACACCATCTCTGGAGGACCCCGACGGGGAGTAGCTAGTAGATCGGTCGTACCGCCCAAGCGGTAGAGGACTGAAGAATCTATAACCTTTACTGAAGAAGATGCCCGAAAGATTCAATTCTCCCATACTGATGCGGTTATAGTTTCTTTAAATATTGTTGACTATGATGTATGCCGCATTCTTGTTGATAGTGGAAGCTCGATCGATATTCTATTTTATGATGCATTCTCAAAAATATCCATTTCGGATGGTCGATTAGGGCCGATAAACTCTTCATTGGTAGGGTTCACTGGTGATGCTGTGCCAGTGGAAGGGGTAATAACTTTAACCATGGTTGCAGGTCGGTACCCAAAGCAATCAAGAGTGCAAGTGGATTTTTTGGTAGTAAGGGCACCGTCTGCCTACAACACAATACTCGGTCGATCTGGCCTCAACGCCCTCCGAGCTATGGTATCAACCTACCATTTGAAGCTAAAATTTCTTACTAGCCAAGGAGTCGGAGAGGTCAGAGGAGATTAAGCCCTGGCAAGACACTGCTACAACATAGCCCTACAAAGAAATGATTAGTCCGACCCCTGTCCGGTTGTTGGGTTGGACACCTGTGATGACCTTACTGAAGAACGGGGTGAGCCAATTGAAGATCTTGTCTTAATTCCTTTGAACGATGGGAATGAGGAGCATGTGGTGAAGATCAACTCTAACCTAGGAGAAGAGGTACGGACACAGCTCATCAATTTCCTACAAAAGAATGCGGATGTTTTCGCTTGGATTTCGACGGACATACCAGAGATTGATGCAGAAATCATGGAGCACCGCCTGGCTGTTGATCCCAAACATCGGCCGATGAAGGAAAAAATCCGAAGTCATGCTCCGAAAAGGCAAATGGCAATAGCTGAGAAAGTTGATAAACTCCTGAAAATTGGATTTATCAAAGAAGTCAACTACCCAAACTGGGTCTCCAATGTGGTTCTCATCAAGAAGGTGAACGACAAGTGGAGGATGTGTGTAGACTTCAAAAAGCTAAACAAAGCCTGTCTGAAGGACAGCTACCCTCTGCTCAGAATTGATCAATTAGTAGATGCAACCTTGGGTCATGAGCTCCTCACATTCATGGATGCATTTTCTGGCTACAATCAAATCAGGATGGCATCAGAGGATGAAGAAAAAATATCTTTTATTACTAATCGTGGTCTTTATTGTTACAGGGTCATGCCTTTTGGTCTCAAAAATGCAGGGGCGACCTATCAATGGCTGGTGAACAAGATCTTCAAAGAGTAGATCGACCGCAACATGGAGGTCTACGTGGACGATATGCTTGTAAAAAGCAAATCCACAAAGAACCACGTCGCCGACCTTGAGGAGACCTTTAGCACCCTTCAAAAATATAAGATGAAGCTGAATCCGGCCAAGTGCACTTTTGGAGTAACCTCAGAAAATTTTTGAGCTTCATGGTATCGGGGCACAGGATCGAAGCAAATCCAGAAAAGATTCGTGCCATCTAGAAAATGACCACCCCGAAGTCAATAAAGGAAGTTCAGCACCTTACTGGGAGAGTAGCCACTCTGAATCGCTTTGTCTCAAGGTCGGCCGAACGATGCTTGCCTTTCTTTCAAACCCTGAAGCAGTCGAAGAACTTCTGTTGGACTACTGAATGTCAGCAAGCATTTGAAAAATTAAAGAGCTACCTCGGCTCACCTCCGCTATTGGCAAAGCCCAAATCTGGAGAGGAGTTGTTTCTGTACCTGATGATCTCCCCTGTGGCCCTCGCAATAGTACTGATTAAGGAAGAAGCAAAAATTCAATGGCCGATCTACTACATTAGCCGAGTATTGAGAGATGCCGAAACCAGGTATACTAAGTTAGAGAAACTAACTTACGCCTTGTTGATTGTAGTTCGAAGGCTCCGACCTTACTTTCAAAGGCACACCATAACACTGCTCACCGACCAGCCGATCAAGGTGGTTCTGCATTGAGCGGATGCTTTCAGAAGGATAGTGAAATGGACAGTCGAGCTCACAAAATTTGACATCAGCTATCAACCTCGATCGGTGATTAAAGCCCAGATATTAGCAGACTTCATAGTGGAGTGCACTATTCCAGAAGAGGCCGAACTTGAACGAGGTGAAGCTGACAACTCAGGGCTCCAGTCAAACTCTCCTGAAGAAAGAACAGATCTCCCTGATGGTTTTTAGGCCCTCTACGTGGATGGTTCCTCCAACATGTCAGGCACAGACGCAGGCCTGATCTTGGTCAATCCAAAAAGAATTATTGTGGAGTACGCGCTGTGCTTCAAATTTCCTGCGATAAATAATGGAGCAGAATATGAAGCTCTGATTGCAGTACTGAGGATCGCCAAAGAGCTAGAAGTAGATCAGCTCCAAGTCTACAGTGACTCTCAATTGGTGGTGGGACAAGTCAGCGAAAATTATGAAGCTTGGGAGGACAGTATGGCCAAGTATCTCGAAAAGGTAAAAGAGATCATCCCTGCCTTCGGTAGCTTTGACATCAAGCAGATTCCAAGAGCAGAAATATCAAGGCCGACCTTCTCTCCAAGTTGGCTATACTGACTCCGGCTAAACTGTCCAAGAAAGTCTTCTTCGAAGTTCTGAAGTGTACAAGTACGGAAGGACCACAGCTTGTGATGGAGATCAACCATGAACCCAGCTGGATTGACCCAGTGGTTGCATACCTCAAGGATGGAGTTCTTCCTCCTGATGTAAAAGAAGCTCGGAAGCTTAGGAACCAGACCTCCTGATATATTTTTTATGAAGGCAAGCTGTACAAGAGGTCATACTCTTTGCCCCTCCTGAAATGTCTCCGACCTTCTGAAGCCGACTTTGCCTTGTGGGAGGTACATGAGGGAGTCTACGAAAGTCACCTGGGGGCTAGATCTTTATCCCACAAACTGCTTCGATAAGGCTATTACTGGCCTACCATGTGCCATGACTCCATCAAATATGTCAGAAGGTGTGATCGGTGTCAGAGATGAAAGGGGAAAACCACTTTTCTTCGTAGGATCTTTCAGATTTCATCAAATCTGGGGTGGAATAATTTTAAAAAAAAAATTATCCTACATATTTTAGATTTAATTTTCTAGATTTAATTTTATTATCTGATATTTAAAATATAAAATTAAATCTAAATCTATGATGAAAGAAGAAGTACCCCAAGGGTAATCTGATTATCCTGTAGATGATCTCTGCACAGCCCGAGATTCTGATGTAGCCACGCAAGTACCTAGCCTTTACCGGTATCCACTTAGGTAGGATCTAGAATATCTTCTCCTTTCAAATCTATGCTCCAAAAATTAGATCTTTATCTAATTTAAAAGTGCTTCAGAACTCCTTCTGAAGTTGGAGCAGCAGCCTGTCGAAAATGTCCTGCAGCCTTCTGTTCCAGGCATCACCACACCTTGGATCATTGCCAGATGGATGTCCAACTCTTTGGAAATGAAGAGGGGAGGAAAGAGAGCAGAGAAGATGTAGAGAAGAGGGAAGGAGGCAGCAGCTATTAGATTTTGTGCATAAAATAATTTCTTCCATGAAATCCTAGGCGCAGCAGGGTTTATATAGACCCTGTATGCTGTGCAGTGCCACATCATTCAACCAATTAAAAAATTCCAATAAATTTTGGAAAAATTTTGATTGATGGAGTGATGTCATTTGATCACATCAGATAAGAACCCCACCCTCTCTCCTAAGTTGGTGCCAACATTGGATAAGCTCAATCAAGGTGGCGCCAAAGAGTCCATGTTTATCCGGACTCTTTGGTTCTTATCCATTTGGGGTGCCCACTTTAATCCAATTGGGCTCATGCCATAATCTAATTATGGCACCCAATTCAATTGGGTTTTGATATGTGGACACTCCATAAAAATCCTCCAATGAGCCCTCTTCATTTTAAGACCCATATTTCAACTTTTGACAGATGTCCTAAAATGAAATTGGTAGGTGCTAGGATTAGCAGGTATTGTCTTAAATTCATCTCATGAATTAAGACAAGCCTTTTCTGAGTTGGACAAGCTTCATTTAGACTGAGAAAAATTTTTTCAAGGTTCTCTGGATGAGTCAAATCATATTTGACTCAGTAGAGACAGAAAAGATTACACGAGGAAAAAGTTAGGCTCAATTGTGTGCTAGCACGATTTCCTTGAACCTAATTGGATCTAATCCAAATCAATTGAGTTAGCCCAATTGATGACATCTAGACCCTAACTCTTTTTTGTGTGATTCAGCTAGGTTCAATTTCGTATGGTAATGAGATATGTTGTGATCTCATCATTGACATCATCGAAACTCTTTTCGATGGACCAGAACTCTTCTGATTCAGATAATTAGAATGATCTATCATCAATATCATTCTAATTGCTCCCAAAATCTATCAGTGATACCTAGCAGTATGTGGTGGCAACCCATCAGAACTAAAGATGAATCTCTTGGTGTAGTTACCTGTATGATTGAGTTCCTCTATCATGAGTCCCGACTGAATTAGGATTAAGGTAAACTCGTCAAACCCAACATCAGTCATATGAGTTAATCGATCGATCCGAGTCCGATGTGAAACCTTTAATGAAAAACTCTTTTCTATTATTTCACTCTGCTATGGCCATGGACTTAAGGACTCGATCTTTCGATTATCATAGGACTACTCCTCTCATCTACCGAGGTTGATAGATCCCATCTTGGTGCGATCTAGTTCCTACAATGAATATGCTACAGCCAACATACACCTCAGGGTTCCGAATGGCTAGGAGACCGAGTTATGATGTGTCAAACTATAACATACTCAAGATGAACTGTCGATGTACCTCAGGTCAAAGAACTAGACACACAACTGCAGCATCGAGCTAGTCATCGATGAGAAGGTAGACTTTCTTATGACTGCTTGATATGGTCACGCTCAGTACTCTCGTTCTCAATGAATACCTGTACTCTTACTCCGATATCTCCACACCATAGACTCAAGATATATCTATCCTAAGAAAGCGATCATACACCAATGTTGCCCAGCTATGCAACCTAAGAGGGGGGGTGAATTGGGTGTCTAAAAATTTTGAACTTAACTAATGACTTATGAAGAATGTTTGTCAATAGCTAAATGAATGAGGAGAATAACCTTAATTTAAGATTAATTGCTAAAAGCAAGAATGCAAGAAAATAATGAAGAGTTAAAGAGAAGCAATTATGCACACCACAAACAAAAGGATTTATAGTGGTTCGGTGCCAACCTTGCACCTACATTCACTCCCCAAGCTCCTACTTAGGAATTCCAATCCACTAAACTTGTATTCAACCCGAATACAAACGTTGGAAACTCCGACACTAGCTATCCCAAGCTAGTCCACTTATTTCTCGGGTACAAACCAATCCAATACACTCCGATTCCAGGTTCGGATCAACCTTTCCTTGTTTTGGAACCCCTCCAAAACAAAAATAATCACTCAAAATGAGTAAAATAATTTATAGCACAAATAAGTACAAGAAAAGCTTCTTTAATGAGCGAATATAACTTTAAATACACTTTACTCAAGAGAAGAAGCCCCTTTTTGGATTTTCTCAAAGTGGATGGAGAATTGATTGAGCGTTTGAGGAGTTGGTGAGTTTGGATTGATGGCTTCTTGAAAGCTTTAAATGAGCTCTTGATTAGGGCTGAAAAGTTGGCTTGAAAAACTCTTTTTCAAATTCTCTCTTTTGAATGCTCTTGAATGCTCTCTTGAATGCACTTCAAATCTCTTTCAATCTCTTGCTATCTCTTCTTTTGTTTTCCACCTTTTGAATCCTTTTATAGCTTTAAGAAATAGAGGAAAATATTCTAGGCTGAAAAAGAGCCGTTAGACCATATTAAATGAGCATTAAAAGCACTTAAAATGGGTTAAAAACTAGCCGTTGCGAAAAAATCTCGTCACAGGGGTCGACTCATGAGTCGACTCATGCCTCAGGGGTCGACTCATGAGTCGACCTCTGTTGAAGAAACCAGAAAACAGGGTTCTGTAATTTTTGACCTAAAACTGCAGGGGTCGACTCATGAGTCGACTCATGCCTTGAGAGTCGACTCATGAGTCGACTCACATGTTGTGCCAAGCCAAAAATTCTGCGTGCCAAACTGCTCATTGTGCCATGAGCTGACTCATGGATCGACTCATGGATTTCAAACATGCATAACTTCAAAAATACAAGTCCAAAAATAATGAAATTTTTGCCAATAGATCACAAATCTTTTGTTCTACCAAAAGATACTATTAAATCAGGGTTTTGGTAAAATACAATTTTGCCCCTGAAGAGCACAAATATTTTTTCAAATAAAAAATATTGGTACCCCTTCAACTGCTTTGTAATCATCAAAATCAATCTAGGAAGCAACAATCTTCCCCTTTTTGATGATGACAAAATACTTGAACAAAAGCATTTATGTGAATCATGAATTTCAAAAGGATGCATTATAAGTGCATTTGCTTGAAAAGAATATTGATTCTTTTGGCATGTGATACAAATGGTCATATACAAAAATAGTTTGCCCATTTGCTTAAAGATTTGAAAATTTGCTCATTGGATTATGTGATTTTGGTGTTAGAGTAGAAAATTTGTTTTTATTATCAGAGCAAGTTGTATTTTGAAAATTTGCTCATTCTCATTTGATTATTTAGTTTTAGTATCAGAGCAAAAATAATTGAGTGTACCAATGCATGTCTAAGAATTAATTTGTAGAGTATATCAGAGCATGTTAAATTTAAGATGTATCAGAGCAAGTTAAATTTTTAAAGCAAATCAGAGCATGTTTAAAGAAGTAATTTTAAAGGTTACTTATTTGCATTGTACTTAGCAATTTACTCATTGTATTTTTAAGTTATTTAATAATTTTACTTTTGATATTATTCTTTAATTTCTCC
The DNA here is from genome assembly GCF_000442705.2 of Elaeis guineensis. Classification (NCBI taxonomy): domain Eukaryota; kingdom Viridiplantae; phylum Streptophyta; class Magnoliopsida; order Arecales; family Arecaceae; genus Elaeis; species Elaeis guineensis. The sequence continues at coordinate 71,968,380 of NC_026004.2, read as the reverse complement.
CCAATTCATTCATTTTATTTTCAAGTATTTTAATAATTTATAATTTTGCTTTTGATATGTTTCTTTTTCTTTATAATTTTTAATAATTTATAATTTTGCTTTTGATGGGTTTTTTTTTCTTTAATTTCTCCCCCTTTTTGACATCATCAAACATTGTTAACTCCCCCTCTTTTTCTAAATACGTTTTCTCTTTAGTGTTTCTTCAAACGTCTAGTGCTAATCATTTATGTTTGCTCCCCCTGAATACAGCAATTATTAAACAAAATATGTCATAGATTACCATAGATATGAATTATCAACAAAGAGAAGATATATAATCAAGAGATGATAGACACCATTACAAAGAGTAGATATATAATTAAAAGATGATTAAAACCATAGTTGTTTCAATACAAATTTCATAACATAAAAGTCAGCTAGCTAATGTCATTACATGGCCCCAAAATACAGATCCTAGAAAGAACAAGAGACTAACACCTAGGATCTAGTAAAGCTCATGACTGGATGGATCAGAGTCATCAGAGATAGGATGAGGAGATGATGGATCTCGACCAGAAGAACGTCTTCTACCCCGTCTGCCTCTGCCATGAGCAGGTGAGCGAGATGAACTAGGAGGCTGAGAACATTGAGAGGCCAAGGACTGAACTGAAAGAGTGAGTCTAATGGAATCAAGAACGTTCAGTGCTCTCGAAACAGACTGAAGCAGAGCAGTGAACTGAGTAGATGCATGCTTACTCGAACCTCTGATCTCTCTCCTCAATAACTCATAACCACCCTCCAAAGCACCTCTGAGCCTGCCAGCCTCTGCAGTAAGGTCTGTGACCTCAATAGAGCTCTCCTGTGGCTGAGGATGGGCCAAAGCTAAGACTTGCCCCTGCAAGTCAAGAACTCTCCCAGTCAGTCTCCAAATGCTGTCCTCGAGCTGCTGAATCCGAATAGACTGATCTGAGATCAACTGAAATACAGTGGAGATATGGAGAATCAAGGTCAGATCAGATGAAGTGGACCCTGGTGTAAATGTAGTAGAGCTCCACTGTCGAGAAAGCAAGGAAGCCAGACGCTGAGATATCTGCTCGATCTGATCATCAGCCAATCTGAACTCTGAAGGAGGTGCTCTGCTCTCTGGCTGATGTACTGGTGAGTGCCTCCTGGTGAACTTTGAAGGGCCAGCCTCTGGGTCTGGAACAAACTGGATATCTGGAGATGCTGCCCTGAAGTCATGGAGAGGAGATGAGGGACCTTTTTCTTCAGCTCTGTCTTCTACTCTGTCCTCAGCTCTCTCCTCAGAACCCTTGATCCAACCACCATTAGTTTTAGTAAATCCCATGCGATGCAGAGTGTGTTGGTTGATGGTGTCTACGTGAGAAAGCTTAGCAAATGCCTCCCCCTCAAAACTGACTCCAAACCTCCTGAAAACTCGTGTAAGGGCCATACCAAAAGGTAGATGTGCCTTGGATCTGTTCAGTGTGTCTCTCATGGCCTCAATCATTAATGCAAGGAGGTTTAATGGCGTTTGAGTGATCACATGAAATATTATACAAATATCTCTGCCAGAAAGGAGGTCATGCCTACCACTCCTAGGGAAGAAGAGCTTTGTGACTAACTGATGTAAGATCCTCATTTCAATTGACAAAATTTTGGCTTCCAATTTATTCAAACTTTTCGAGTAGGTTCCTCCTAGAATTACACTGATCCCCTCTTCCTTCACTTGGAGTTCCATGTAAGAATATCCCTCACAGGGCAAATGTAGTATTTCTCCCAAAATGATAGAATCCAGACAAATATCAACTCCCTTAACTGTAGAAGTCACTGTTCCATTTTCATAATGCAGATTTTGATAAAATTCTCTAACCAGGTCTACAAAAGTGACTTCCTTGAGAGAGCAGTAAAAACCCCAACCCTGATTTTTTATCTTTGTTCCAAAGGTGAAACCTTCTTTTTCAAAGAATCTAAAATCCACATTCTTTCCGGTTTCAACTTTCCTATCAGATAGAGGGATTTTACTAGGGCTAAGGGGAGACTGAGAGGGACCTTGAGCTGACACAGAAGCTGGAATGGGAGCAGTGGAGGACTGAGCAGCTTGCCTTTTTCTGCGGACATTTTCTTCTAGCTCACGGATCGATTTTCTTCTCTGAGGGAGCTTCATCTTTGGAGCCATTCTCACCACAGCAGCAGGCAGAGAGACTCGGAGGATCAAGTGGATGAGTAGAAGAAGGGTTACAAAAGGATGGAGAGGGATTTTGGCAGAGAGAAGAGGCGGTTTTGAGAAGAACGGTGGAGGCTAGGGCACGCTCCAACCGCTTCAATCAAAGGGGAAAGATGCGAAAATCTCCTTTCCCAGGTGGTGATTTGTGGTGGAAAGGAGAAGGGAGAACAATCTTGAGCTAAATCCTTGGTTTTGGAGAGAATGAGGATGAGGATGACGGTTCTTGAAGGGAGGAAGACGAAGAGAATGAGTCGGCTCATGAACAGGCTTCAAGTTAAAAAGAAAGAGCATGTGGGAAGTTGGCAATAATTTTAAGTATGCCCTAGGGTCGACCCTAGGGGGTCGACTCATGAAACTCAAAAAATCAGAAAAAATATGAATAAATTCCAAAAAAATTTAAAATTTTGGGAGAAGGAATTTTGCTCAAAGACAAGTTGTGAGAATGATAATCTTGAGCATTTAGATTCAAGAGAGATGATGGAAATTAATCTCAAGTCAATTCCTTGGAAATAGAGAAACACTTATGCATAAGGATCAAGAATTCCTAGATTTCTCCTAATTTCATAGAATCTATCCTCGCTAAGGGCCTTTGTAAAGATATCAGCTAATTGATTTTCAGTGCAAATATATTCAAGAATTATATTTTTGTTTTGAACATGTTCTCTTATAAAATGATGTCTTATTTCAATATGTTTGGACCTTGAGTGTTGAATTGGATTTTTAGATAGATTTATGGCACTTGTGTTGTCACATCTTATTGGTGTTTCATTAAGTTTGATTCCAAAGTCTTCGAGTTGTTGCTTAACCACAAGATTTGAGCACAACAACTTTCGGCTGCAATGTATTCGGTCTCAGTCGTAGACAGTGCTACCGAATTTTGTTTCTTGCTAAACCAGGAGATTAGGTTAACTCCAAGAAATTGGCAAGTTCCACTTGTGCTTTTTCTATCTAATTTACATCCAGCAAAATCAGCATCTGAATATCCTAATAAATCAATTAGTGAGTCCTTAGAGTACCATAACCCTAGAGTTTGAGTACCATTCAAGTATCTAAGGATTCTTTTAACAGCATTCAAATGAGATTCTTTAGGATTAGATTGATATCTAGCACACAAACAAACACTAAACATGATATCAGGCCTACTTGCAGTTAAATATAATAAAGAGCCAATCATACCTCTATAGTATTTTAAGTCTACACATTTACCTTCATCATCCTTGTCAAGCTTACATGAGGGGCTCATGGGTGTGCCAATTGGTTTGGAGTTCTCCATTCCAAATCTTTTGAGTAGTTCCTTGGTGTATTTGCTTTGGGTGATGGAGATTCCCTCTTTTGTTTGTTTGATTTGGAGTCCGAGGAAGAAGGTAAGTTCTCCCATCATGCTCATCTCGAACTCCCCCTGCATGAGCTTAGCAATGTCTTGACAAACAGATTCATTAGTAGACCCAAAAATTATGTCATCAACATAAATTTGTATTACTAACATATCATTTTGATTTCTTTTAATAAAGAGAGTTGTATCTACATTACCTCTTGAAAAGCCATTATTTAGTAAAAATTTGCTTAGCCTATCATACCAAGCTCTAGGTGCTTGTTTTTATCCATATAAAGCTTTATTTAATTTAAAAATATGATTAGGAAAAGCATGATTTTCAAATCCCGGGGGTTGTTCTACATAGACTTCTTCAGCAATATATCCATTTAAAAATGCACTTTTGACATCCATTTGAAATAATTTGAAATTCATAAAGCAAGCATATGCAAGTAGAAGTCTAATGGCTTCTAATCTAGCAACAGGTGCAAAGGTCTCATCAAAATCAATTCCTTCTTCTTGATTATATCCTTTAGCAATCAATCTTGCTTTATTTCTAATTACATTACCATGCTCATCTAATTTGTTCCTAAAGACCCATTTTGTGCCAATTATTGAATAATTTTTAGGTCTTGATACTAAAGTCCAAACATTATTTCTTTCAAATTGATTAAGTTCCTCTTGCATTGCATTAATCCAATTATGATCATTTTCAGCTTCTTCAATAGTTTTTGGTTCAAGATGAGATACAAAAGCACAATGATTAAATACATCTCTAAGTGAAGAACGAGTTTTTACCCCATGCATAGGATCACCAATAATTAACTCCTTAGGGTGATTGTGAACATACCTCCATTCCTTGGGTAGGTCATTTGTACCTTGAGGTTGTTCTTGAATTTCTTCACCTCTCTCTTCTTGTTTGTCTTCTTGTTCCTCGTCCTCTTGAGTTGTTGAATCTTTCAGAGTGATCTCCTTCATTCCTTCTATTAGAGGATCTGCATCATCAACACCCTCATTCTTCCTTGAAGGAAGATCGTTAGATTCATCAAAAACAACATGAATGGACTCCTCTACTACTAAAGTTCTTTTGTTAAAAACTCTAAAAGCTTTACTAGTGGAGGAGTAACCAAGAAAGATTGCTTCATCTGATTTTGCATCAAATTTATCAAGTCTTTCTTTACCATTATTTAGTACAAAACATCGATAGCCAAAAACATGAAAATATGCGATATTTGGTTTTCTTTCTTTCCAAAGTTCATAGGGGGTTTTCTTTAAAATTTGTCTAATCAAAGCACGATTTAAAATGTAACATGCTGTGTTAATTTCTTCCGCCCAAAAATATCTTGGAAGGTTGCTTTCACAAAGCATGGTACGGGCCATTTCTTCTAAGGTTCTATTTTTCCTTTCAACTACCCCATTTTGTTGGGGTGTCCTAGGAGCAGAGAAGTTATGGCCAATTCCATTTTCATCACAAAAGTTTTCAAAGTCTTGATTTTCAAATTCAGTTCCATGATCATTTCGAATATTTTGAATTGAAAATCCTTTTTCATTAGTGACTTTTCGATAAAATTTAGTGAAAATATGAAAGTTTCATCTTTGTGTGCTAAAAGAAAATCCAAGTAAAACGAGAGTAATCATTTATAATTACAAAACCATATCGTTTTTCTCCTAGACTAGTGGTTCTAGTTGGTCCAAATAAGTCCATATGCAAAAGCTCTAAAGGTCTAGAAGTTGAAACAATATTTTTGGATTTAAATGAAACTCGTGTTTGTTTACCTAGTTGGCATGCATCACAAATTCTATCTTTTTCAAAATTCAGTTTAGGCAAGCCAAGAACTAATTCTTTCTTAATTAATTTTGAAAGAGAATGCATGCTAATGTGTGCAAGTCTACGATGCCAAAGCCAACTAGTCTCATTAACTTTAGCATTCAAGGATACTAGGCATTGCATGTTTATTTTGGCTAAATCATTTAAATCTACCATATAAACATTGCCATGTCTATGTCCAATAAATTTAATGTCATCGTTAATAGGACTAGTCACAATGCAAACAGATGATTCAAAATAACTTTATATCCTTTATCACAAAATTGACTAATGCTTAGTAAATTATGCTTTAAACCATTAACTAACAAAATATTTTCAATATATTTGGAGGGAGTGATACCAATGTTACCTATCCGATGATCTTTCCTTTGCCATTATCTCAAAGGTGACCATCCCTCCATCCTTAGCATCAAGCGTGATGAATTGTGATTCATCACCAGTCATGTGTCTCGAGCATCCACTGTCAAGATATCATTTCCTGTTTTCTCCTTGGGATGCTAGACACACCTGCAAGCAAAAGTCAAGTTTTTGTTTTAGGTACCCAAGCTTTCTTGGGTCCTTTTTGGTTAGTCATAATGGTTCCTTTTGGAACCCATATTTTCTTTATAGTTGAGTTTGCAGATTTGTTAAAGAGGCAAGTGTATGACTTATGTCCTACTCTACCACATTTGAAATAAGTAATATTGGTAGACTAGTTACTTAAAGAGTTTACATAAATATTTTTTAGAAATTTTTATTTCTTCAAGGGGTTATAGCCAAGTCCAGCCTTATCATATACGGCTTTTTGATTATCAAGAATCATATTGAGTTTCTTTGAACTTAAGGTGAACTTTTTTACTATTGATTTCAGCTTGGCAATTTCATCTTTTAAGCTTTGATTTTCTTGAAGCAAGGTGGATTTTTCAATTGAAAAGTTTTTAGCTTATTTCAGTAAGGATTGATTTTTCAATTTTAGCTCTTTGTTTTTCATCCCTAGTTTCTTTAATTCATCAACTAAATCATAGAATGCTTCATGCAATTCTTCAAATGTAAAGTCACTAGGGGTTTCGGAAATTACCTCATTTTCGTGTGCCATAAGGCACAGGTTGGCTTGTTCGGTTGAGGTTTCCTCATCGGAGCTTGAGTCATCACTCGCACTCCATGTGGCCATCATGGCCTTCTTCTTGAACTTCTTGGGACCTTTCTTAGTTGTGGACATTCGGATTTGAAGTGTCCCGGCTTCTTGCACTCGTAGCAGATAAGGGTTGGTCTTTCTCTTTTCTTTGCTTCGTTCCCCTTTTGTGAATGGCCTCTTCCTCATCCCCTGTTTCCTTTTCCTCAAAAATTTCTTAATCTTCGGTGATGAGAGCCATCTCTTCATTCTGTTCTTCATCTTCAGTGTCATCAGTTTCTTCATCAGGAGGAGCTGTGGATTTGAGGGCAATGGTTCTTTTCTTTTGACTTCTTCCTCTTGATGTTGCTTCATGCTTAGCTCATGAGTCATCAAAGATCCAAGAAGCTCTTCTAGAGGTAGAGTGTTCAAGTCCTTGGCTTCTTGGATGGCAGTCACTTTGGCTTCCCAAGTTCTTGGCAAGGACCTGAGAATCTTTCTTACAAGCTCACTGTTAGTATAGGACTTACCAAGACTCTTTAAACCATTAATGATATCAGTAAAATGAGTAAACATTACAGTTATGGACTCATCATGCTCCATTTTAAACAATTCATATTTATGCACAAGCATGTTTATTTTAGACTCTTTTACTTGATTGGTTCCTCATGGGTTACTTCTAACCTATCCCATATTTCTTTAGCAGATGAACAAGTAGAAATGCGATTAAATTCGTTTGCATCAAGAGCACAATAAAGTACATTCATTGCTTTAGCATTTAATTGGGCCATCTTCTTATCAACCTCATCCCATTCTTTCTCGGGTTTGGTTGATTCCTCACCATCTATAATTTTAGTGGGTGTGTGAGGATCGTTCACTATGATACTCCACATATCATAGTCGAGTGCTTGTATGAATATTTTCATCCGAGCTTTCCAATAGGTGTAATTAGACCCATTGAAAAGTGGAGGTCGGTTGGTGGATTGCCCCTCGGCTAGAGAAGTACCGACGTGGGTTGCCATAGATCTTTGGCTCTTTGATTGTTTAGATCAAAGACGGGCTAGAGCACCGGGCTCTGATACCACTTGTTGCCCAGCTATGCAACCCAAGAGGGGGGTGAATTGGGTTTCTAAAAATTTTGAACTTAACTAATGACTTATGAAGAATGTTTGTCAATAGCTAAATGAATGAGGAGAATAATCTTAATTTAAGATTAATTGCCAAAAGCAAGAATGCAAGGAAATAATGAAGAGTTAAAGAGAAGAAATTATGCACACCACAAACAAAAAGATTTATAGTGGTTCGGTGCCAACCTTGCACCTACATCCACTCCCCAAGCTCCTACTTGGGAATTCCAATCCACTAAACTTGTATTCAACCCGAATACAAATATCGGAAACTCCGACACTAGCTATCCCAAGCTAGTCCACTTGTTTTTCCGGGTACAACCAACCCAATACACTCCGATTCAGGTTCGGATCAACCTTCCCTTTTTTGGAACCCCTCCAAAACAAAAACAATCACTCAAAATGAGTAAAATAATTTATAGCACAAATAAGTACAAGAAAAGCTCCTTTAATGAGCGAATATAACTTTAAATACACTTTACTCAAGAGAAGAAGCCTCTTTTTGGATTTCCTCAAAGTGGATGGAGAATTGATTGAGCGCTTGAGGAGTTGGTGAGCTTGGATTGATGGCTTCTTGAAAGCTTTAAATGAACTCTTGATTAGGGCTGAAAAGTTGGCTTGAAAACCCTTTTTCAAATTCTCTCTTTTGAATGCTCCTTGAATGCTCTCTTTAATCTCTTTCCAATCTCTTGCTATCTCTTTTTTGTTTCCCACCTTTTGAATCCTTTTATAGCTTTAAAGAAATAGAGAAAATATTATAGGCTGAAAAAGAGCCGTTAGACCACATAAATGAGCATTAAAAGCACTTAAAAGGGTTAAAAACTAGCCGTTGGCAGAAATCCCATCACAGGGGTCGACTCATGAGGTCGACTCATGCCTCAGGGTCGACTCATGAGTCGAACCTCTGTTGAAGAAACAAAGACAGATAGGGTTCTTAATTTTTGCCTAAAACTGCAGGGGTCGACTCATGAGTCGACTCATGCCTTGAGGTCGACTCATGAGTCGACTCACAGGTTGTGCCAAGCCAAAAATTCTGCGTGCCAAACTGCTCATTGTGCCATGAGCTGACTCATGGGTCGACTCATGGATTTCAAACATGCATAACTTCAAAAATACAAGTCCAAAAATAATAAAAATTTTGCCAATAGATCACAAATCTTTTGTTCTACCAAAATACTATTAAATCAGGGTTTTGGATAAAATTAGATTTTGCCCCTGAAGAGCACAAAGACTTTTTCAAATAAAAAATATTGGTACCCCTTCAACTGCTTTGTAATCATCAAAATCAATCTAGGGAGCAACATGAACGCAACCTATCAAAGACCCACAAGTGATCCCTACGCACAACGTATAATTCAGGATGGAGGAACCATCCCAATTTTTTTTAGTCATAAGGGTCAAACTCAAATAGACCTGCCTTCACTCAGTCCAACTCCAGATTCACTCAATCATCAAATAACCCATCAGGTTTTGATAATGATCAAAGGCTTAAATCGTTAGAAAAGAGTATAGAAATCCTAGCAAAATTGACTACTCAATACCAACACTACATAAACAACTTCATGCATACCACGGCCAACTTTTAACTTCCAACACCCAGGCTATTGCCCATTTAGAGATGCAGTTAGTCAATTAGCCATGGCTGTGAGTGAAAGAAAAAAGATAAACTACCAAGATAATTCGAGACTAATCCTAGAACTCTGAACAATCAAGGACCACAAGGAGTCCAGATCAACCAATTAAATATAATTCATACCTTAACATCTGAAAAATAAATAGACAACCATGTCGATACAGCTGAAGATCAAGATGACCCATTGTCTAAACCATCTCATGAGCAATGATCGATCAGATCGAGTCTAAGGAGCCAGGTAAAACTAAGGAGTCAACAGAGATTAACAAACCACCCAAGCCACTTGTAGAATCCACCTTAGGGTTTAAGCAATTCGAAACATCACCCACAATCCTGTAGCTCCTTTTCCAAATAGACTTAGATCCAATAGACACTCAGCCCATATGGATCAAATCTAGAGATGTTTAAATAAGCGAAAGTAAATATCCCTTTACTAGATATGTCCAATAAGTTTCCACATATGCCAAATTTCTCAAAGACGTATGCATAAAGAAGAGACCACCAATATTCTCAAAAAAGCCTTCTTGACAGCCAATGTGAGCTCATATCTATTGAGCACATGCTTGTTAAGTACAAAGATCCAGGATCTTCGACAATCTCTTGTGTTATTAGGAAAACCATTATTGATAAGGCCTATTAGACTTACGGGTTAGTGTGAACATCTTACCTTATTCGATCTATGAAAAATTAGAGATAGGAGAATTAAAGCCTACAAAAATTATATTACAATTAACAGATCAATTAGTAAGGGCCCCCAAAGGAGTTATGGAAGATGTGTTAATCAAGATCAGTAATTTCATTTATCTATAGATTTTGTGATCCTCGAAACTGAACAGTGATTAATCCAAAAGATCATATCTCAGTAATCTTAAGAAGACCATTCTTAGCAACCACCAACGCCCTATTTAATTGTCGCAATGGACTCATGAAGCTCTCATTTGAAACATGACCATTGATCTTAATATTTTCAATATTGAAAATAAAAGAGACCAATTCGTTGATGTAAACTTGATTAGGATGAGATCAATGAGACCATTGATTGAGAAAAAA
>NC_026004.2:71847844-71958034 GCF_000442705.2 Elaeis guineensis | reverse complement strand
CTTTGTCCATCTCTGCAAGTCTTGGTTAGATCTAACTATTAACATGACAGAACTCAGTGCATCTGATAACAAATGATCAGACCTGAGTATGACTCGACCTACCTGACCATTGTCGAAAAGACATATCTGAATCATCATATTATGAATGATAATTCCGACAGTCAGATGAGCACTAGACGTGTTGGCATCTCCAATGATCATCTAAACTGTTGGATCCATTATCACCCAACTTAATGGGAGGCTATGATCTAGTTATCCTCATATTTATTTTTTCATTTTTTAGAGACCTAATAATTTTAGAGGATTTGTGTTAAATATTTTTAAGGAAAAAGAGAAGACTGACCAACTAATCACAATCCTCCCACTGATTTTACCAAGTCAAATCAAAGAAGACTAGATTCAAACGATCTAGCCGACAGTCACAAATCCTCCCACTGACTTCATTAAGTCATGAAGAGGACTATAGACAAGTTGAAACTAGAGACATCTAAATCAGTCATACTGATTTTCTAGCAAGCATGGGTCAACCCTAATCATTAAATTATCTGATCAAAATATAATTCACTATGTTAGTCAGATAAGTGAGATCGGTGGGAGAGATATGTCATTAACTCACCATAGACTCAATCTATGCAAGTAGCTCCAATTAATGACACCGATCAAGACTGCCAAACTTAAATTAGATACCAATGGTTAATCAGTTTTAATTCGATCAGCTTATAGACTTGTGCTCGATCACGAAGCTAAAAGATCAAAATGGCTCTAAAAAAATCTTGATTTAATCTAATTCAACTTTTGGTTAGATTTAATTAATTTTTTTATTTTTAGTCTTTGATTCTAATCCTAGATCTAACCCAATTAAGAGGACTTGATCAAGCTAACCCGTTAACCCATGTATTAAGCAAATGTCATTAGATCTTTAATTCATAATTTTAGATCTAAATGATTCAACTTAATTCTTAATTAAGTGTATGGGTTTGGATTAAGTTTGAAACAATTTTAATTTATAAATAATTTACAATGATTTATGCAAAAAATTTTCAATTTTGAAATTAGGTCGGCTCATCTCTGGACTGAGCCGGTTCACTGCAGTGGGTCAACCAAGTCTTCTACTTGATCGACTAACTGATAATGAACAATAACTATTACTATTTGACCTGAGACAACAGTGTCAGCTTAGTTAGCACTAAGCCGACAAAAGCAGGAGACTCAGTTGACTCAATTCAAAACTTAGTCAGCTCAGTGAGCATGCCAGCAGGTTTCACAATATTTTAGATCAAAAAAATTCAACATAAATAAGAATAAAATTAATCATAAATAAATTTTATGTCACATCTAAATATTTTATAATTTTAAATTTTATTTTTCATGATTAAAATAATTTTAATCAAGTAGATTAGATGATTTTACTTTTCTTAGAGTTTGTATCGCATACAACAATCTAGGGTTTCAAGATCTAGAATTTTACAGAAAAGTAAGTTTTTCATCTTTTCATGATTCATCTTCATGAACAAACAGCACTCCTACATGCCATAAGAGATCCCCATAGAATGAGAGGAGAGCGTCATTAAACTCTACTTTCTCTTATGAGCAAATGACTATGAAAGTTCAATCCGATTACTATGCTACTAAGCATCTAATCTAATCATATCATCTATGAGAAAATTTAGATCTAATCTAAATCATATTAGATCTAATTAAAATCAGATCATAAGCATCTCATGCTATGATTAAAATCAAATTTAAATGCATCTAAAATCATGTCATATCAAATCGAAGCTCTAATACCATTTGAAGGAAAAATCGATAGTTCTATACATGTAATTTTAAAATTTTCAACAAAATCATGTTAGATTAAACTTTTAATCTACATTACATGCATAAGATCATATCTAAACTATCAAATAAGGAGCTATGATATGAGTTTATATACAATTAAAATATAAAATTAAAAAAAATCTACATCGATCACATCGATGCCCTAGATCAGATCTAATCATTAGATCTTATCAGATGAGTTCAGAATTTATTACCTTCAAATAGGTTGCTGATCTCCACAACTGAATCCATGGACCTAAGGTCCTTCTTGGTTGCTCACAGCCACATAGGATGTCCAACCTCTATGGATGGTCCACTCAAAGATCTGATCTGACTCATCCCTTCGAGAGTGCTATTTCATGTAGGGATCAACTTGACAGTCGATCTTGATCCTTCTTTCATTCCATCGAACTCTTTTGAGATTGAGAAGGATTCAATGGAGGAAGTTATTCGAAAATATGTCCTAAAGCCAATCATATAGGTTGTAGATGATTGTGCTCCATATAAGTATATGAATTATAAAAATGATAAATATTATCTGGTAAGATTCATCATAAAGAATACATCTTCTAAAATAGAACTCATATGTTATGATAAAGTCCTTAGAGCTACTTCAAAAATGATAAAGAAGGATTTATCATGTAGTTCTTAAATTCTGCTCATGACCAAATGATATAATTATTACAAGGACGATAATGTATCGAGTGTAGGTCATTGGAGTGCCATATTAGTTAGTTGTCCTCTTAACCAAGATGTGTGGTGACACGGATATGGCATACGGATGATTTGTAGGAGTATATTTCACTGAGCGTAACCACTTTTGAAGCACTCTGCTGTCAAAGGTTGCTCTGATGGGATATGGGTATCAGTGTCCCTCTGACTTGAGGCTGCCTCGGTGACTTGCAAGTAACTCACTGTGTTTTAGTGCTGAACTATCCAATTTTTTAATTTAGTGATGGAAGATTACTAGATCAGTCAAGTACTTGTGAAGTCTGAGTGCGAGTCAAGATGGGATTGACTGCTCCAAATAAAATTGAAGATGATGCATCACTGTGTTTCAATTTAGTAAAACTTTGACCAAAGTAGTTCTAGTGAGGAGTCACAGGATTTTTGAGGTTGAGACAGAATATGGACTACTCATTTTGGGTTGACAGTTTAACCCTTAGTCGTCCTTGAGCATCAAGTGTCGAAGGGATGAATTATACGGTAACTATATCCACATGGGTTCTAGAGTATTGCTAGGCATACATTCGGCCTATCTGGAATTTAGGTCTCATTACTAGATGGTTACATTGATTAGTATAGAAATTATTCTTGTGCTACCAGCTTAGGTTCAAACTTATGGGGTCACACATATAGAAGTACCTGTCTGATCAAGTGACTGATCGATGATTATGAATCGTTAAAAGATTAATTATCAATTTGATTGATGATTAATCCTATAAAAAGTTGTAATAAATTATTTACTAATAGTTGATAAATTAGAAGAATAATTAATTAACAATATGATTGTTAATTGGCTCAATTTGATTGGGCAATGGGGATTGGATTAGATCTAATTAAATTAGATTCAATTAGATTGGTTTTGGATTGATTGGATGCATCCCAAATTGATAACAGGGCTTGTTCCAATTGATCTCAGGGATGCAAATCAAATTCTAAATTGAATATGATTCAATTAGTTTTATACAGACTTAGATTGGATTTAACCTATTGGATAATAGGCTTGATTGGATCAAGCCTTATTATTAAATGACTTCCCTGATATCCATTAAGAATCAATCTCTGGATCAATAGGGTTTTCATCTAACTAATTTTCAATTGGATTGGGGCCTAGTTGGTTTCATAATTGGGTTAGGATCTAATTAGTTAGTTTGTTATAACTAATTCTTAAATTGGTTAGGATTGGGTTCAAGAATTAGTAAGAGTTTGATCAAGATTCTTGAGTCCTATTTGGAATAGGATTTAACCAACTTGAAAGCAACCCATGTGCTATTAATTCCTCATGCCCCACAACCCTTTTCATGTTGAGATCCCATGCCCCACTAAGAGCAGCACACCCTCTCTTCTCTTGCATGAAAAAAGGCATCCCTCCTCTCTTTCTTGTCGCCCAAAGAAAAAAAAGAGTTGGACGCCCCATATCCCATACACCTTGTCTTTCTTCTTCTCTTCCTTTCTTAAAGGAATTTTGGGAGACTTTCTTACTAATTTTTGAATATCAAAGAGAGGCTCCTCTACTGGTTATACAGTAAAAAATTGGAAAAGAAAAATTCTTCCCAACAAGAGAAAGAGAAGAAAGAAGAAAGGTATTCTTTCTTGTGCGCTGCCTTGAAGAAGGAATTCTTCTTTCAATTTTTTTTCTAATTTTTTTTAGAATAAAAATTAAATTAGATATAATTTTTAATATAAAAATTTAGAGAAAAAATATCAAAAAAAATTGGTTGGGTGTTTGGGGCTTTCTAGAGTTCTTGATCAAGAAGAAAAAGGGAGAAGAAGAGAGAAGAACGGTTCTTCTTTTGGGTCTCTCTTTTGGATTCTTCTAGGGCTCAGGATCTCATATGATTTTTAGCATAAAAAATTAGATTAGATCTAATTTTTTTCATAAAAAATTAAAGAAGAAAAATTTTTCTCAAAGATGTGAAAGGAAGAGAGAAAGGTTCTCTCTTATGCATCGAAAAATGAGAAGAAAGGATTCTTCTCTTGATCTCTATTGTAGAGATCTGATGCGTGGATTCAGAAAGAAAAAGAGAGGATCTCTTTATTCTTCATCTTCTTCATGATTTCTCTTAGATCAGTTAAAGCATGGTGTCTTCGTGAGTGCTCCTCTCTTTATTCTTCATCTTCTTCATGATTTCTCTTAGATCAGTCAAAGCATGGTGTCTTCGTGAGCTAGCACTCCCAGAGTTATCGATCAGCACAAGGGCTTCGTGTGGATACTCGTAGAGACCGTATACATGTGTGTTGCCCAGCTATGCAACCCAAGAGGGGGGGTGAATTGGGTTTCTAAAAATTTTGAACTTAACTAAAGACTTATGAAAAAAGTTTGTCAATAGCTAAATGAATGAGGAGAATAACCTTAATTCAAGATTAATTGCCAAAAGCAAGAATGCAAGGAAATAATGAAGAGTTAAAGAGAAGCAATTATGCACACCACAAACAAAAGGATATATAGTGGTTCGGTGCCAACCTTGCACCTACATCCACTCCCCAAGCTTCTACTTGGGAATTCCAATCCACTAAACTTGTATTCAACCCGAATACAAACGTCGGAAACTTCGACACCAGCTATCCCAAGTTAGTCCACTTGTTTCCGGGTACAAGCCAACCCAATACACTCCGATTCCAGGTTCAGATCAACCTTCCCTTATTTTGGAACCCCTCCAAAACAAAAATAATCACTCACAATGAGTAAAACAATTTATAGCACAAATAAGTACAAGAAAAGCTCCTTTAATGAGCGAATATAACTTTAAATACACTTTACTCAAGAGAAGAAGCCCCTTTTTGGATTTTCTCAAAGTGGATGGAGAATTGATTGAGCGCTTGAGGAGTTGGTGAGCTTGGATTGATGGCTTCTTGAAGGCTTTAAATGAGCTCTTGATTAGGGCTCAAAAGTTGGCTTGAGAAACCCTTTCTCTTTTGAATGCTCTTGAATGCTCTCTTGAATGCTCTTCTTTTTCTTTTTAATCTCTTGCTATATCCCTTTTTGTTTCCCACCTTTTGAATCCTTTTATAGCTTTAAGAAATAGAAGAAAATATTCTAGGCGGAAAAAGAGCCATTAGACCACATTAAATGAGCATTAAAAGCACTTAAAACAGTTTAAAAACTAGCCGTTGCGGAGAAATCCCGTCACAGGGGTCGACTCATGAGTCGACCATGCCTCAGGGGTCGACTCATGAGTCGACCTCTGTTAAAGCAACCAGAAAATATGGTTCTGTAATTTTTGGCCTAAAACTGCAGAGGTCGACTCATGAGTCGACTCATGCCTTGAGAGTCGACTCATGAGTCGACTCACATGTTGTGCCAAGCCAAAAATTCTGCGTGCCAAACTGCTCATTTTGCCATGAGCTGACTCATGGGTCGACTCATGGATTTCAAACATGCATAACTTCCAAAATACAAGTCCAAAAATAATGAAATTTTCGCCAATAGATCACAAATCTTTTGTTCTACCAATTGATACTATTAAATCAGAGTTTTGGTAAAATTATGATTTTGCCCCTGAAGAGCACAAAGACTTTTTCAAAATAAAAAATATTGGTACTCCTTCAACTGCTTTGTAATCATCAAAATCAATCTAGGGAGCAACAATCTCCCCCTTTTTGATGATGACAAAACACTTGAACAAAAGCATTTATGTGAATCATGAATTTCAAAAGGATGCATTATAAGTGCATTTGCTTGAAAAGAATATTGATTCTTTTGGCATGTGATACAAATGGTCATATGCATAAATAGTTTGCCCATTTGCTTAAAGATTTAAAAATTTGCTCATTGGATTATGTGATTTTGGTGTTAGAGTAGAAAATTTATTTTTGTTATCAGAGCAAGTTGTATCTTGAAAATTTGCTCATTCTCATTTGATTATTTAGTTTTAGTATCAGAGCAAAAATAATTGAGTGTACCAATGCATGTCTAAGAATTAATTTGTAGAGTATATCAGAGCATGTTAAATTTAAGATGTATCAGAGCAAGTTAAATTTTTAAAGCAAATCAGAGCATGTTTAAAGAAGTAATTTTAAAGGTTGCTTATTTGCATTGTACTTAGCAATTATATTTTTAAGTTATTTAATAATTTTACTTTTGATATTGTTCTTTAATTTCTCCCCAATTCATTCATTTTATTTTCAAGTCTTTTAATAATTTATAATTTTGCTTTTGATGGGTTGCTTTTTCTTTAATTTCTCATAATTTATAATTTTGCTTTTGATGGATTTCTTTTTCTTTAATTTCTCATAATTTATAATTTTGCTTTTGATGGGTTTCTTTTTCTTTATAATTTCTAATAATTTATAATTTTGCTTTTGAAGGGTTTCTTTTTCTTTAATTTCTCTCCCTTTTTGACATCATCAAACATTGTTAACTCCCCCTCTTTTTTTGAATACGTTTTCTCTTTAGTGTTTCTTCAAACTTCAAGTGCTAATCATTAATGTTTGCTCCCCCTTAATACAGCAATCATTAACCAAAGTATACCATAGATTACCATAGATATGGATCATCAACAAAGAGAAGTTGTTTCAACAAAGAGAAGATATATAACCAAAAGGTGATTGATATCATTACAAAGAGTAAATATATAAATAAAAGATGATTAAAAATATAGTTGTTTCAATACATATTTCATAACATAAAAGTCAGCTAGCTAATGTCATTACATGGCCCCAAAATACAGATCCTAGAAAGAACAAGAGACTAACACCTAGGATCTAGTAAAGATCATGACTAGATGGATCGGAGTCATCAGAGATAGGATGAGGAGATGATGGATCTCGACCAACAGTACGTCCTCTACCCCGTCTGCCTCTGGCACGAGCAGGTGAGCGAGATGAACTAGGAGGCTGAGAACGTTGAGAGGCCAAGGACTGGACTGAAAGAGTGAGTCTAATGGAATCAAGAACGTTCAGTGCTCTCGAAACAGACTAAAGTAGAGCAGTGAACTGAGTAGATGCATGCTCACTCGAGCCTCTGATCTCTCTCCTCAATAACTCATAACCACCCTCCAATGCACCTCTGAGCCTGCCAGCCTCTGAAGTAAGGTCTGTGACCTCAATAGAGCTCTCCTGTGGCTGAGGATGGGCCAAAGCTAAGACTTGCCCCTGCAAGTCAAGAACTCTCCCAGTCAGTCTCCAAACGGTGTCCTCGAGCTGCTGAATCCGAATAGACTGATCTGAGATCAACTGAAATACAGTGGAGATATGGGGAACCAAGGTCAGATCAGATGAAGTGGACCCTGGTGTAAATATAGTAGTGCTCCACTGTCGAGAAAGCAAGGAAGCCACACGTTGAGATATCTGCTCGATCTGATCATCAGTCAATCTGAACTCTGAAGGAGGTGCTCTGCTCTCTGGCTGATGTACTGGTGTGCCTCCTGGTGAACTCTGAAGGGCCAGCCTCTGGGTCTGGAACAAACTGGATATCTGGAGATGCTGCCCTGAAGTCATGGAGAGGAGATGAGGGACCTTCTTCTTCAGCTCTGTCTTCTACTCTGTCCTCAGCTCTCTCCTCAGAACCCTTGATCCAACCACCATCAATTTTAGTAAATCCCATGCGGTGCAGAGTGTGTTGGTTGATAGTGTCTACGTGAGAAAGCTTAGCAGATGCCTCCCCCTCAAAACTGACTCCAAACCTCCTGAAAACTCGTGTAAGGGCCATACCAAAAGGCAGATGTGCCTTGGATCTGTTCAGTGTCTCTCTCATGGCCTCAATCATTAATGCAGGGAGGTTTAATGGGGTTTGAGTGATCACATGAAACATTATACAAATATCTCTGCCAGAAAGGAGGTCATGCCTACCACTCCTAGGGAAGAAGAGCTTTGTCACTAACTGATGTAAGATCCTCATTTCAATTGACAAAATTTTGGCTTCCAATTTATTCAAACTTTCCGAGTAGGTTCCTCCTAGAATAACACTGATCCCCTCTTCCTTACTGGGAGTTCCATGTAAGAATATCCCTCACAGGGCAATGAAGTATTTCTCCCAAAATGATAGGATCCAGACAAATATCAACTCCCTTAACTGTAGAAGTCACTGTTCCATTCCCATAATGCAGATTTTGATAAAATTCTCTAACTAGGTCTACAAAAGTGACTTCCTTGAGAGAGCAGTAGAAACCCCAACCCTGGTTTTTTATTTTGTTCCAAAGGTGAAACCCTCTTTTTCAAAGAATCTAAAATCCACATTCTTTCCGGTTTCAACCTTCCTATCAGATAAGGGGATTTTACTAGGGCTAAGGGAGACTGAGAGGGACCTTGAGCTGACACAGAAGCCGGAATGGGAGCAGTGGAGGACTGAGCAGCTTGCCTTTTTCTGCGGACATTTTCTTCTAGCTCACGGACCGATTTTCTTCTCTGAGGGAGCTTCATCTTTGGAGCCATTCTCCCACAGCAGCAGGCAGAGAGACTCGGAGGATCAAGTGGATGAGTAGAAGAAGGGTTACAAAAGGATGGAGAGGGATTTTGGCGGAGAGAAGAGGCGTTTTGAGAAGAACGGTGGAGGCTAGGGCACGCTCCAACCGCTTCAATCAAAGGGGAAAGATGCGAAAATCTCCTTTCCCAGGCGGTGATTTGTGGTGGAGAGGAGAAGGAGAACAATCTTGAGCTAAATCCTTGGTTTTGGAGAGAATGAGGATGAGGATGACGGTTCTTGGAGGGAGGAAGACGAAGAGAATGAGTCGGCTCATGAACAGGCTTCAATTAAAAAGAAAGAGCCCGTGGGAAGTTGGCAATAATTTCAAGTATGCCCTAGGGTCGACCCTAGGGGGTCGACTCATGAAACTCAAAAAATCAGAAAAAATATGAATAAATTCCAAAAAAATTTAAAATTTTGGGAGAAGGAATTTTGCTCAAAGACAAGTTGTGAGAATGATAATCTTGAGCATTTAGATCCAAGAGAGATGATGGAAATTAATCTCAAGTCAATTCCTTGGAAATGGAGAAACACTTATGCATAAGGATCAAGAATTCCTAGATTTCTCCTAATTTCACAGAATCTATCCTCACTAAGGGCCTTTGTAAAGATATCAGCTAATTGATTTTCAGTGCAAACATATTCAAGAATTATATTTTTGTTTTGAACATGTTCTCTTATAAAATGATGTCTTATTTCAATATGTTTGGACCTTGAGTGTTGAATTGGATTTTTAGATAGATTTATGGCACTTGTGTTGTCACATCTTATTGGTGTTTCATTAAGTTTGATTCCAAAGTCTTCGAGTTGTTGCTTAATCCACAAGATTTGAGCACAACAACTTCCGGCTGCAATGTATTCGGCCTCAGCCGTAGACAGTGCTACCAAATTTTGTTTCTTGCTAAACCAGGAGATTAGGTTAACTCCAAGAAATTGGCAAGTTCCACTTGTGCTTTTTCTATCTAATTTACATCCAGCAAAATCAGCATCTGAATATCCTAATAAATCAATTAGTGAGTCCTTAGAGTACCATAACCCTAGAGTTTGAGTACCATTCAAGTATCTAAGGATTCTTTTAACAGCATTCAAATGAGATTCTTTAGGATTAGATTGATATCTAGCACACAAACAAACACTAAACATGATATCAGGCCTACTTGCAGTTAAATATAATAAAGAGCCAATCATACCTCTATAGTATTTTAAGTCTACACATTTACCTTCATCATCCTTGTCAAGCTTACATGAGGGGCTCATGGGTGTGCCAATTGGTTTGGAGTTCTCCATTCCAAATCTTTTGAGTAGTTCCTTGGTGTATTTGCTTTGGGTGATGGAGATTCCTCTTTTGTTTGTTTGATTTGGAGTCCGAGGAAGAAGGTAAGTTCTCCCATCATGCTCATCTCGAACTCCCCCTGCATGAGCTTAGCAATGTCTTGACAAACAGATTCATTAGTAGACCCAAAAATTATGTCATCAACATAAATTTGTATTACTAACATATCATTTTGATTTCTTTTAATAAAGAGAGTTGTATCTACATTACCTCTTGAAAAGCATTATTTAGTAAAAATTTGCTTAGCCTATCATACCAAGCTCTAGGTGCTTGTTTTATCCATATAAAGCTTTATTTAATTTAAAAATATGATTAGGAAAAGCATGATTTTCAAATCCCGGGGGTTGTTCTACATAGACTTCTTCAGCAATATATCCATTTAAAAATGCACTTTTGACATCCATTTGAAATAATTTGAAATTCATAAAGCAAGCATATGCAAGTAGAAGTCTAATGGCTTCTAATCTAGCAACAGGTGCAAAGGTCTCATCAAAATCAATTCCTTCTTCTTGATTATATCCTTTAGCAATCAATCTTGCTTTATTTCTAATTACATTACCATGCTCATCTAATTTGTTCCTAAAGACCCATTTTGTGCCAATTATTGAATAATTTTTAGGTCTTGATACTAAAGTCCAAACATTATTTCTTTCAAATTGATTAAGTTCCTCTTGCATTGCATTAATCCAATTATGATCATTTTCAGCTTCTTCAATAGTTTTTGGTTCAAGATGAGATACAAAAGCACAATGATTAAATACATCTCTAAGTGAAGAACGAGTTTTTACCCCATGCATAGGATCACCAATAATTAACTCCTTAGGGTGATTGTGAACATACCTCCATTCCTTGGGTAGGTCATTTGTACCTTGAGGTTGTTCTTGAATTTCTTCACCTCTCTCTTCTTGTTTGTCTTCTTGTTCCTCGTCCTCTTGAGTTGTTGAATCTTTCAGAGTGATCTCCTTCATTCCTTCTATTAGAGGATCTGCATCATCAACACCCTCATTCTTCCTTGAAGGAAGATCGTTAGATTCATCAAAAACAACATGAATGGACTCCTCTACTACTAAAGTTCTTTTGTTAAAAACTCTAAAAGCTTTACTAGTGGAGGAGTAACCAAGAAAGATTGCTTCATCTGATTTTGCATCAAATTTATCAAGTCTTTCTTTACCATTATTTAGTACAAAACATCGATAGCCAAAAACATGAAAATATGCGATATTTGGTTTTCTTTCTTTCCAAAGTTCATAGGGGGTTTTCTTTAAAATTTGTCTAATCAAAGCACGATTTAAAATGTAACATGCTGTGTTAATTCTTCCGCCCAAAAATATCTTGGAAGGTTGCTTTCACAAAGCATGGTACGGGCCATTTCTTCTAAGGTTCTATTTTTCCTTTCAACTACCCCATTTTGTTGGGGTGTCCTAGGAGCAGAGAAGTTATGGCCAATTCCATTTTCATCACAAAAGTTTTCAAAGTCTTGATTTTCAAATTCAGTTCCATGATCATTCGAATATTTTGAATTGAAAATCCTTTTTCATTAGTGACTTTTCGATAAAATTTAGTGAAAATATGAAAAGTTTCATCTTTGTGTGCTAAAAAGAAAATCCAAGTAAAACGAGAGTAATCATTTATAATTACAAAACCATATCGTTTTTCTCCTAGACTAGTGGTTCTAGTTGGTCCAAATAAGTCCATATGCAAAAGCTCTAAAGGTCTAGAAGTTGAAACAATATTTTTGGATTTAAATGAAACTCGTGTTTGTTTACCTAGTTGGCATGCATCACAAATTCTATCTTTTTCAAAATTCAGTTTAGGCAAGCCAAGAACTAATTCTTTCTTAATTAATTTTGAAAGAGAATGCATGCTAATGTGTGCAAGTCTACGATGCCAAAGCCAACTAGTCTCATTAACTTTAGCATTCAAGGATACTAGGCATTGCATGTTTATTTTGGCTAAATCATTTAAATCTACCATATAAACATTGCCATGTCTATGTCCAATAAATTTAATGTCATCGTTAATAGGACTAGTCACAATGCAAACAGATGATTCAAAAATAACTTTATATCCTTTATCACAAAATTGACTAATGCTTAGTAAATTATGCTTTAAACCATTAACTAACAAAATATTTTCAATATATTTGGAGGGAGTGATACCAATGTTACCTATCCCGATGATCTTTCCTTTGCCATTATCTCCAAAGGTGACCATCCCTCCATCCTTAGCATCAAGCGTGATGAATTGTGATTCATCACCAGTCATGTGTCTCGAGCATCCACTGTCAAGATATCATTTCCTGTTTTCTCCTTGGGATGCTAGACACACCTGCAAGCAAAAGTCAAGTTTTTGTTTTAGGTACCCAAGCTTTCTTGGGTCCTTTTTGGTTAGTCATAATGGTTCCTTTTGGAACCCATATTTTCTTTATAGTTGAGTTTGCAGATTTGTTAAAGAGGCAAGTGTATGACTTATGTCCTACTCTACCACATTTGAAATAAGTAATATTGGTAGACTAGTTACTTAAAGAGTTTACATAAATATTTTTTAGAAATTTTTATTTCTTCAAGGGGTTATAGCCAAGTCCAGCCTTATCATATACGGCTTTTTGATTATCAAGAATCATATTGAGTTTCTTTGAACTTAAGGTGAACTTTTTTACTATTGATTTCAGCTTGGCAATTTCATCTTTTAAGCTTTGATTTTCTTGAAGCAAGGTGGATTTTTCAATTGAAAAGTTTTTAGCTTATTTCAGTAAGGATTGATTTTTCAATTTTAGCTCTTTGTTTTTCATCCCTAGTTTCTTTAATTCATCAACTAAATCATAGAATGCTTCATGCAATTCTTCAAATGTAAAGTCACTAGGGGTTTCGGAAATTACCTCATTTTCGTGTGCCATAAGGCACAGGTTGGCTTGTTCGGTTGAGGTTTCCTCATCGGAGCTTGAGTCATCACTCGCACTCCATGTGGCCATCATGGCCTTCTTCTTGAACTTCTTGGGACCTTTCTTAAGTTGTGGACATTCGGATTTGAAGTGTCCCGGCTTCTTGCACTCGTAGCAGATAAGGGGTTGGTCTTTCTCTTTTTCTTTGCTTCGTTCCCCTTTTGTGAATGGCCTCTTCCTCATCCCCTGTTTCCTTTTCCTCAAAAATTTCTTAAATCTTCGGGTGATGAGAGCCATCTCTTCATTCTGTTCTTCATCTTCAGTGTCATCAGTTTCTTCATCAGGAGGAGCTGTGGATTTGAGGGCAATGGTTCTTTTCTTTTTGACTTCTTCCTCTTGATGTTGCTTCATGCTTAGCTCATGAGTCATCAAAGATCCAAGAAGCTCTTCTAGAGGTAGAGTGTTCAAGTCCTTGGCTTCTTGGATGGCAGTCACTTTGGCTTCCCAAGTTCTTGGCAAGGACCTGAGAATCTTTCTTACAAGCTCACTGTTAGTATAGGACTTACCAAGACTCTTTAAACCATTAATGATATCAGTAAAATGAGTAAACATTACAGTTATGGACTCATCATGCTCCATTTTAAACAATTCATATTTATGCACAAGCATGTTTATTTTAGACTCTTTTACTTGATTGGTTCCTCATGGGTTACTTCTAACCTATCCCATATTTCTTTAGCAGATGAACAAGTAGAAATGCGATTAAATTCGTTTGCATCAAGAGCACAATAAAGTACATTCATTGCTTTAGCATTTAATTGGGCCATCTTCTTATCAACCTCATCCCATTCTTTCTCGGGTTTGGTTGATTCCTCACCATCTATAATTTTAGTGGGTGTGTGAGGATCGTTCACTATGATACTCCACATATCATAGTCGAGTGCTTGTATGAATATTTTCATCCGAGCTTTCCAATAGGTGTAATTAGACCCATTGAAAAGTGGAGGTCGGTTGGTGGATTGCCCCTCGGCTAGAGAAGTACCGACGTGGGTTGCCATAGATCTTTGGCTCTTTGATTGTTTAGATCAAAGACGGGCTAGAGCACCGGGCTCTGATACCACTTGTTGCCCAGCTATGCAACCCAAGAGGGGGGGTGAATTGGGTTTCTAAAAATTTTGAACTTAACTAATGACTTATGAAGAATGTTTGTCAATAGCTAAATGAATGAGGAGAATAATCTTAATTTAAGATTAATTGCTAAAAGCAAGAATGCAAGGAAATAATGAAGAGTTAAAGAGAAGAAATTATGCACACCACAAACAAAAGATTTATAGTGGTTCGGTGCCAACCTTGCACCTACATCCACTCCCCAAGCTCCTACTTGGGAATTCCAATCCACTAAACTTGTATTCAACCCGAATACAAATATCGGAAACTCCGACACTAGCTATCCCAAGCTAGTCCACTTGTTTTTCGGGTACAAACCAACCCAATACACTCCGATTTCAGGTTCGGATCAACCTTCCCTTATTTTGGAACCCCTCCAAAACAAAAATAATCACTCAAAATGAGTAAAATAATTTATAGTACAAATAAGTACAAGAAAAGCTCCTTTAATGAGCGAATATAACTTTAAATACACTTTACTCAAGAGAAGAAGCCTCTTTTTGGATTTTCTCAAAGTGGATGGAGAATTGATTGAGCGCTTGAGGAGTTGGTGAGCTTGGATTGATGGCTTCTTGAAAGCTTTAAATGAACTCTTGATTAGGGCTGAAAAGTTGGCTGGAAAAACCCTTTTTCAAATTCTCTCTTTTGAATGCTCTCTTGAATGCACTTCAAATCTCTTTCAATCTCTTGCTATCTCTTCTTTTGTTTTCCACCTTTTGAATCCTTTTATAGCTTTAAGAAATAGAGAAAAATATTATAGACTGAAAAAGAGCCGTTAGACCACATTAAATGAGCATTAAAAGCACTTAAAACGGGTTAAAAACTAGCCATTGCAGAAAAATCCCATCACAGGGGTCGACTCATGAGTCGACTCATGCCTCAGGGGTCGACTCATGAGTCGACCTCTGTTGAAGAAACCAGAAAATAGGGTTCTGTAATTTTTGGCCTAAAACTACAGGGGTCGACTCATGAGTCGACTCATGCCTTGAGAGTCGACTCATGAGTCGACTCACATGTTGTGCCAAGCCAAAAATTCTGCGTGCCAAACTGCTCATTGTGCCATGAGCTGACTCATGGGTCGACTCATGGATTTCAAATATGCATAACTTCAAAAATACAAGTCCAAAAATAATAAAATTTTAGCCAATAGATCACAAATCTTTTGTTCTACCAAAAGATACTATTAAATCAGGGTTTTGGTAAAATTACGATTTTGCCCCTGAAGAGCACAAAGACTTTTTCAAATAAAAAATATTGGTACCCCTTCAACTGCTTTGTAATCATCAAAATCAATCTAGGGAGTAACAACCAACCTTTCAGATCGATCACCATCCTCGTGATGATCCTATGGTCAGGAGCTGTTTATGAGTTAGTTATGTAAATTCATGGCTTAAATTTTATACTCTTGAAAATATAAATTTACATTCCCACTAACTCAAAGGATGTATCACATACACAATGTACATAATGTGATAGAAGAATAACTCTTTTATTCATTTATAGTCAAAATTATAAATTTGCCCTTAGATCTATACAGGAATGTGTCAGCCGATCTGGCATCTAAGGCACACATCTAACAAACTCCCACTTGACCTAATGCCAATTGCCTACATATCTAAGTCCCATCTTCTTAAGGTGGGCTTCGATCTTCTGTTGGCCCAATGGCTTAGTCAGCGGGTCTGCCACATTATCTGTGGAGTTGACTCTCTTGACCTCGACATAACCCTTTTCGAGGTAATCACGGATCAAATGGAATCGCCGCTCGATGTGCTTGGACTTCTGGTGAGACCTTGGCTCCTTAGCTAGGGCTATGGTGCCATTATTATCGCAGTAAAGAGGTATGACATCCGATGACATCACTCCAAACTCTGCGGCAAACTTCTTGTACCAGAATATCTTCTTCGTAGCTTCTGATGCAGCAATATACTCTTCCTCCATGGTGGAATTAGCAATCACCATCTGCTTGGAACTCTTTCAGCTAACTGCACCACTATTGCATCACCATTGCAGCTTGCAGATCTTGTGATCATCATCACTGGATGTAAAACCAAGTGGCTGTTCCATATAGATATCTTCTTCAAGATGTCCATTTAAGAATGCCACTTCCACGTCCGTCTGTCATATTTCATAATCGAAATAGGCTGCAACAGCAAGTAATGTGCGGATGGATTTTAGTATGGCTACGGGCAAAAAGTATCCTGATAGTCAATGCCTTCGCGCTGAATATAACCTTTCGGTATGAGCCTAGCCTTGAATGTCTCCATATTCCCATCTGCACCTATCTTTCTCTTGAAGATCCATTTACACCCAATAGGTACAATACCTTCAGGTGGATCTACCAAGGTCCGACTTGATTTGAGTGCATCAAGTCAATTTCTGATCTCATTACCTCTAACCATTTCTCAAGTCGATATCTAATATCGCCTTGTCATAGGTCTTGGGGTCATCACCATGAGCCCCATTTCCCATGAGAAATATTTTTTCTACTTCCTCTTGTATGGTACCTAAGTACCTTTCAGGAGGACGAAAAAGTCTAGTCGATCTACGAGGTGGAAGAGGTTGTGTTGGGACTGGTTCTAATTGATTAGGTTTCTCAGGTTCTTGAGCTCGTTGCTTTTGGGAGACATTCTTCTTGAGCTTAACTATTCTTCCGATGCCACCATCTTGAATAAACTATTTTTCAAGAAAAATAGTATTTCGACTCACAATCACATTGTGATCTTCTGGAATATAGAAATAGTATC
Source organism: Elaeis guineensis (assembly GCF_000442705.2). Taxonomy (NCBI): domain Eukaryota; kingdom Viridiplantae; phylum Streptophyta; class Magnoliopsida; order Arecales; family Arecaceae; genus Elaeis; species Elaeis guineensis. Next base: position 71,940,965 of record NC_026004.2, on the reverse strand, counting down.
CTAATGACTCTTTAGGATATCCTATGAATCGAGCTCTAAAAGACTTGAACTTTAACTTGTCCGCCTGCTGTCTCTTGACATGAGCTAGACAACTCCAAATTCTAAGATGATTCAGACTTGGCTTCTTACCATGCCATATCTCATACGGTATAGTAGGAACAGTTTTAGAAGGAACCCTATTCAATACATAAATTACTGTCATGAGACAATATTTCCAAAGAAATTCAGGGAGATCCGTGAAGCTCATCATAGAACAGACCATATCTAATAGGGTTCGATTTCTCTGTTCTGAAACCCCATTGAGTTGAGGCGTTCCAAATGGAGTCCATTGAGAGACTATGCCATTATCCTTAAGATAGTCTAGGAACTCCCGACTAAGGTATTCACCTCCTCGATCTGATCGAAGAACCTTAATGGGCTTTCCTGTTTGTTTTTCTACCTCATGTCTGAATTCTTTGAACCTTTCAAAACCTTCAGACTTGTGTTTCATTAGAAACACATATCCGTACCTAGACATATCATCGGTAAAGGTAATGAAGTAGATGTAGTTGCCTCTAGCTGGCACATCAAATAGACCGCACACATCCGTATGTACTAGGGCAAGTAGGTCTGTGGCCCTTTCCCCATATCTCACAAAAGGAAGCTTGGTCATTTTGCCTTGAAGGCATAATTCACAAACTGGATATGACTCGAAAGTCAACGGACTCAATAGCCCAGATTTCTTTAATTTGTTAACCCTGTCTTTCGCTATATGACCTAGCCTTAGGTGCCACAGATACTTATCATTTAGACTATCTCTAGGCCTTTTAATTCCTATGGCATTCATATTTTGCTCAATATTAAATACAGATACATCAATATGTAGCTGATAGAGATCGTTAATAAGAAAACCATCTGCAACTTTATTATTTTCATAAAAAATATTACAATGATCCTTATGAAAGCTAATCACATAGCCTTCTTGTGCAAAACATAAAACAGAAATCAAATTTCTGCTTACTGCAGGCACATAATAACAGTCTCTTAAAACTAAATCTAATTTAACGGTAATCGCAGAGGGTAGGTTTCCACAGCTACAACAGCAACTCTTGCTCCGTTCCTGACGCATAGGATCATCTCCCCATCCCTCAGCCTCCTGCTCTCTTCAAAACCCTGCATAGAAGTGCACAAATGAGCACTAGAACCAGAGTCAAGCACCCAATTGGATGTAGAAGAAACCCTAAGATTAGACTCTAAAATGAGCATACTTCCAGAAGGACCATCCTTCTTGTTCTTCAGGGTGGCTAGGTACTGAGGACAGTTCCACTTCCAATGGCCGTCTGATTGGTAGTGAAAATATTTTTTCTTATCAGCAGCCTTCTTCTTCGATTCTGTCTTCTTCTTCTTGCCATCCACCTTCTACTTCTTCGCAGACTTCTTTTTTTTTCCAAAAGACTTTCTCTTAGAAGAAGTTCGCTCCACAGTGAGAACTGAGCCTTTTGAACCCTTCATAGAAAGCTCATCTGTAACTAGCATGTTCATTAACTCGGCCAAGGTACACTGCATCTTATGCATATGGAAGTTCATGATGAACTGACCATATGCATCGGACAAGGACTGAAAGATCACATCAATCTGAAAATCCTTGTCTAAGATGATACCGAGCTTCTTAAGCTCCTCAAGATCCTTGATCATTGTCAAACAATGATCTTGGACAGATTGTCGATCATGCATCTTGGCCTTAAAAAGTTTTTGACAGACTTGATATTGACCGCATGAATCTGTTCACTAAACAACTCTTGTAGGTGAGCCAACATTTAGCGGGTAGTCAAAATATTCTCATGTTAGCACTGCAAGTCATCAGACATTGCACCCAACATGTAGTACCTTGCTTTATTATCATCATCCATCCATTTTTCTAAAGATGCTCTCTGTTTAGCAGTCGGACGTGCTGGCATGGTAGGTGGGTCCTAGTTCAAGACATGAGTCAATTTTTCAGAACCCAGAATAATTCTGTAGTTCTTCAACCATCTTTGAAATTGGATCCAGTCAGTCTATGGGTGTCTAGAATTTTGATCAGGGGGTTTGAGGCAGATATGTTTCCTGTAGAGAGTCAAAAGTTTCTAGTTAGATTTTGTAATCAGACTCAATCAATTTATTTAGGGTTTTTATTTTTAAACAAATTAGGCTCCCACTATTTTCTCAGATCCCTACACTCCCTTGGTAGAGATGTGAAAATCTCTGTGATCAGTGATTTTTAGTGGGTGGTGCGATCTCACCGACTGGCTCACCACCTCACCTAACAGTTATTGATGATGGGTCAATCGATGAGTGGACAACTCTTGTCCAATGATTCTCTAATCATGGTGCACCCAAAACTTGATCTCTAATTCATGAAGCTCACCATGTCTGGGATATTGCTCCAATATTTAGTTAAGCCAAACCCACCATTTGCATGAACTAGATTCCTGATTAGGTCCCTCACCGTATCCAAAATATTGAGCCCAACCCATCCTCTAATCCGTAGCATCCAATACCTAATGGACATGGTTGCATCTTTTCGATGCAACTGAGCTACTGTAACCAGCTGAGAAAAATCAACCCCGGGAAGGGCCTGCACATCCATAATGGTGGAAGACCTAGACTTAATATTTTTTTAGGGAGATTTGATTTAGGTCTCATTAAACTTGACTTGACATGTCATAACAATTATGACTAACCTAGTGGCATGGGTTAGCTCAAATTGTTAGCCACCTCTAATCAGAACTGAGTCGACACATATGGCCAGGTAAGTGAGATCGGTGGGAGGGATATGCCATTAACTTGACAAGAATGCATTCAAGTCGAGTAGCTCCCAATTAAAAATCAGTCGGTCGCATCTACCCAACTTACCTTAGACACCAAATTATCGAACCAGAACTAATTGGGTTAGCCTACAATCCAGGCTCTAACCATTGAGCCAAATTAGGTCTTAACTTGATCGAGTCATATCTAAATATGATTCGACCTTGACCCAGACTTAATCTTATTAGGTTGGTCAATTATTAACTTTCATGATCCCACCTAACCAACTCTTGATTCAGTTTGATCAACTGCTAGACCTAATTGAGCTACCCAAGTCCGAACCCAATTTTATGAAAATATCTTAGATTTGAAATTTTTAATTTTAGACCTAACTTAATTTCATAAGCTTAATTCATTAATTAAGTTTGGGTTCATAAATAAAATATGTAAAATAAATCTTAGGGTTTCAGGATCTAAGATTTTGCAGAAAAGTAAGTTTTGATTTCTGATTAAGGATGAACGCGCGGCACCCCTACACATCATATGAACACCCCATTGAATGAGAAGAGAGGGTCTTAAAACTCTACTTTATTCTTATGACCGGACGGCCATGAGGAATACCTTAATCAAAAATATAAATTTAACTACAAAACTAGTTAGATCTAAATTAACATATCACATATACAATTTAAGATCTAACTAATACATGCTTTGCATATATCTCATGTATCAAAAACCAATCTAATTAACATGCTTTCTATTGGAGCATGATCCCGGCTCCTCCCACGGACCTTGGGTGTAGCGGAACCAGCAACGAACAGATCTGGAGACTTCTGGACACGATCTAAGGCTCTTGACGAAATCAGCCTGGTTGCTATCTTCTTCGTCAGCCTTTTGTTCCAGATGAAGAATGCCTCTGTAAATACCTCTAAAAAATCCAAGATATGGTACCCAACTAGATCAGGCCTGGACCGAGGTCTCTCAATCTGTAGATCTCAAATCGAGGCATTCTAGATAGGAAAAAAGGTAGATGGAGATAGACCTCGCAGATCTGTCCTGCTGCAGCCTTTCCTGTAGATCTGTTGATGGAGATCTCACCCTCACCTCAAACGACCTCAGATCAACTCCAGATCTGAGAGGGACTTGTATCAACCTCTCTGCAAGAGATTCTAAGTCCTAGACCTGGTGCTTGGATGGCTGTGAGAGAGGGAGAGAGGGATCTGGTTGGCGGCTGCAAGAGAGGAGGGCTAGCGCCTCCTTTGCTTTTCTTTCCTTTTTGGGCCTGGCGGCAAGAAACCCTAAGGTTTTTTGCTCCTGGGGCATGGAGAATGGCTGGAGAGAGAGGGAGAAGAGAGAGAGAGACTTGGGAGAAATGGTTCTTGTATTCCTTTGGCTTAATCAAACCTATATAAGTTCATGTATATATAAACACAGCGTCAAGTGACCCAAACCCAAAACTCCATTGACCAACTCTATGGGAGATTAGGTTAACCCAAGCCCATATACACTCATGACTCAACCTAATCTCACCTATCTTGGGCCCAGACCAGGCCCATAAAGAGTTGGTCCCTTGAGGCCCACATAACCTAGACCTCAAGAACCCGAAAGGCCCACAGCCTTTCAACCTAGGGCCCAACTAGCCCTAGAGCCTCTATGAAGCCCTCATGAATGATGGACCTTGGCCATAGCCTTGGTCCCCTGGGCCTTGGGCACACCACCTGGATCACAACAATCTCCACCTTGGTGTCCCAAGGCCTCAACCCGCTCCACTCTGTCCATCAGCCGCATCAGCTCAACACATCTCTGAAAGCTGTCTCGTGGAAGTACCTTTGTAAGTGCATCAGCTGGGTTCTCCTTGGTATGTACCTTTACCAGCTCCACCTCACCATCCTCCACAAGCTCCCTGATCTGATGATACCGAATGTCGATGTGCTTTGTCCTTGCATGATAGACTGAGTTCTATGCTAATAGAAGTGCACTCTGGCTGTCACAGTGCACTGTAATGGCCTTCTGAGTAAGGTCCATCTCCGTCACCAAACCCTTCAGCCAAATTACCTCCTTAGCTGCTTCTGTCAGCCCAATGTACTCCACCTCTGTAGTGGATAGGGCCATGATAGGCTACAAAATCGATCTTCAAGAAATAGGACCTCTATACAGGCTAAAGATGAAGCCTGTCGTAGACCTCCGGGTATCCACATCTCCACCGAAGTCTGCATCTACATAACCGCCAATCAGTCTCTGAGCCTCCCTGGACATGTCAGAGTATCCCACTGCACCTTCTCGCTGTTCGTAGTAGATGCCAACTCCAACTGAACCCGTCAGGTATCTGAATATCCACTTCAGAGCCCTCTAGTGCTCCCTACCAGGCTGCGCCACAAACCTGCTGACCTGACTCACAGCATGAGCAATGTCTGGCCTACAATATACCATCGCATACATCAAGCTCCCAACTCCTGAAGCATAAAGAACCATCTCCATCTCCTAAGCCTCCACCTCAATCTGTGGCGCCATGGTCTTCGAGAGTCTGAAGTGACCGGTAAGTGGCAGCTCCATCGGCTTTGCTCCCTTCATCCCGAACCTCTCTAAGACCTTCTGTATGTAGCCCCCCTGAGATAGATGCAGCACCCTCCAGGCTCGGTCTCTGAAAATCTCCATGCCTAGGATCTTCCTTGCAGGGCCCAAATCCTTCATCTCAAACTCTTGAGATAAGGATGCCTTCAGATCCTGCACAACCTTCCTACTCTTGCATGCTATAAGCATGTCATCCACATACAAGAGTAGGAACAGCCTAGAACCATCCTCAAGAGATTGAACATAAACACAGGATCAAACTCGCACCTAAAAAGTCCAACGTTGTGCACATAGGAGTCAAACCATTTGTACCATTGCCTCGACGACTGCTTCAGCCCGTACAGCGACTTCTGCAACAAACAAACCTTTCCCTCTGATCCTGGATCCCTGAAATCGGGTGGCTGCTCTATGTAAATCCTCTCCTCCAAATGCCCATAGAGAAATGCCGTCTTGACATCCATCTACTCCAGCTCTAAATCCTGAGCTGCTACAATACTCAGCAATACTCTGATGGAAGTATGTCTGATGACAGGAGAGAAGACCTCGCTGAAGTCGATGCCTTCCTTCTGGGAGTATCCCTTGGCCACTAACCTTGCCTTAAATCTGATACCTCCCTGCTCTGAAGGCCCTTCCTTGCGACTGTAGACCCATTTGCAGCCAATGGGCCTCTTCCCTTGTGGCAACTGCACCAATCACCACGTCTGGTTCTGGTGGAGAGATTGCATCTCCTCGAACATCGTCTGGACCCACCGCTCTCTATCCTATCTCTCAATAACCTCTTGATATATATATGGATCTCCATTCATTTTCACCAGGGCATATGACAGCATCTCCTTGAAGCCATATCGGTCCGATTGCCTGATGGTCCTCTTGGGCTTGTGTAGGGCAACACCGATATCAGTCCTCAGTCCAGCTCATTCCTGTTGGACCTCTCTGCCTCGATCATCCATCTGAGTCCTCTCCACCTGTGGAGACACCTTAGGTAGGTTCTCCACCTGAATGTCATGTCCTCCAGTAGTACCTGCAAGAGGCAAAATCAAAGAGGTAAGCTGTCCAACAGCGCCCTGCTGGACCTCCTCCTGCTCCTACTGCTACTCCATGCCTGCTCGCCTCTATAGGACTGACTCCTCATCAAAAGTCACATCTCGACTAATGATAACCTTCTTTTCCAAGGGATCCCACAGCCTGTATCCCTTGACTCCTCGCGGATAGCCTAGAAACACCATCTTACATGATCTGGCGTCTAGCTTGCTCCGCTCACCAGCTTCAATGTGCACATAGGCCGTGCACCCAAATACCCATAGATGGCCTAGCCCAACTGTCCTCCCAGACCACACCTCCTCTGGAAGCCTGCCATCCAACCTGGTGTGAGGTGACCGATTGACCAAGTAACCCACTGCGTCAACTGTGTCAACCCAGAACTCCTTTGGAAGCCCTACCTACAGCCTCATGCATCGTGCCTTTTCCAGAAGTATTCTGTTCATCCTCTCGGCCACCCCATTCTGTTGCGGAGTCTCCTTAACTGAGAAGTGTCTCCTGATCCCACACTCCTCACAGTAATCCTGAAACTCTCTACTGGTGTACTCCCCGCCATTGTCTGACCTCAGACACTTCATGCTCCTCCCTTGCTCCTTCTCCACCTCAGCTCTCCAGATTTTGAACTTGGTGAAGACCTCTGACTTCTCTCTCATGAAGTAAATCTAGAGTTTTCTTGAAAAATCATCAATTATGGTCATGAAGTATCTGGCCCCATTCCTAGCTAAAACTGGGGCTGATCCCCACACATCCGTGTGTACTAACTCCAGAGGGACTGCACTGCGGGCTGTACTGATGTTGAACTGAACTCTCCTCTACTTTCTCATCTGGCAAGGCTCACAGATCTCTGGATGCAGGAGGGATCTAATGTGATTGGCCACATTCAAAGGTTCGACCAGTTGTGCATGGAGTTGATGAATATCGGGGTGAAGCTGGATGAGGAGGACAAGTCCCTGTTGCTTTTGTGTTCGCTGCCAGGATCATATGACTCTTTGGTGACTACACTACTCTACAGCAAGGAGACTCTGGAATATGAGGACATGGTCTCAATGCTGAGGTCTAACGAGCAAAGGGAAAAGTTGACCAGAGATCGGGTTCCCCAAGAGGGTTTGACAGTAGGGGAAAGGACAGGTAGAGGCAGAGGCAGAAGCAAGTCCAGGGGGCGGTCCTAGTCTAGGAAGGGAAAGAAAGAGATGAAATACTTCAAGTGCAATGAGTTCGGGCACTTCAAACGAGAATGTCCACTACGAAAGAGCAAGAAGGGAGAAAGAAGTGGCTGAGAATCAGTGAGTGCAGTTGCTGGGCAGCAGGTGGAGGATGATCTACTTGTGGTATCAGATGGTCACAGGCATTACACAAAGGAGTGGACACTAGACTCTGCATGCTCACATCACTACACCCCACACAGATCTTGGTTTGCGACATACACCAAGACAGATGAGGGATCAGTGACTTTAGGAGATAATCATCCTTGCAAGGTGGTTGGGATAGGGACAGTCAGGGTGAGGATGTTTGATGGGATTGTGAGGACACTGACAAATGTAAAGCACATCCCGGAGCTGGAAAAGAATCTGGTGTCACTAGGCTACATGGAGCGCAGTGGATACAGCTTCAGTAGTAGGGCTAGAAGCGGAGTACTGAACATCTCCAATGGAGCTATGGTAGTGATGAGAGGTAGGAGGTTGGACAATAACCTCTATCGCATGGAGGGATCTGTGGTGACCAAAGAGTCTGATGCAACAGTTGCAGCACAAGACCCGCAGGGGGCTTACAGGATGTGGCACTACCGCCTAGGCCACATGGGTGACAAGGGGCTAAGGGAGTTGAGCAGGAGAGGACTTATCTTTGATCTGGAGGATGGTGCTACAGGGGAGATCTGTGAGCCTTGCCAGATGGGAAAGCAAAGGAGAGTTCAGTTCAACATCAGTACAACCCGCAGTGCAGCCCCTCTGGAGTTAGTACACACGGATGTGTGGGGACCAGCCCTAGTTTCAGCTAGGAATGGGGCCAGATACTTCATGACCCTGATTGATGATTTTTCAAGGAAACTCTAGATTTACTTCATGAGAGAAAAGTCAGAGATCTTCACCAAGTTCAAGATTTGGAGAGCTGAGGTGGAGAAGGAGCAGGGGAGGAGCGCGAAGTGTCTGAGGTCAAATAATGGCGGGGAGTATACCAGCAGAGAGTTTCAGGATTACTGCGAGGAGTGTGGGATCAGGAGACACTTCTCAGTTAAGGAGACTCCATAGTAGAATGGGGTGGCCAAGAGGATGAACAGAACACTTCTGGAAAAGGCACAATGCATGAGGCTACAGGCAGGGCTTCCAAAGGCATTCTGGGTTGACATAGTTGACGCAGCGGGTTACTTGGTCAATCGATCACCTCAAACCAGGTTGGATGGCAGGCTTCCAGAGGAGGTGTGGTCTGGGAGGACAGTTGGGTTGGGCCATCTACGGGTATTTGGGTGCACGGCCTATGTGCACATTGGAGTTGGTGAGCGGAGCAAGCTAGATGCTAGATCACGCAAGATGGTGTTTCTAGGCTATCCGCGAGGAGTTAAGGGATACAGGCTGTGGGATCTCTTGGAAAAGAAGGTCATCATTAGTCAGGATGTGACTTTTGATGAGGAGTCAGTCCTACGGAGGCGAGCAGGCATGGAGGAGCAGCAGGAGCAGGAGGAGGTCCAGCAGGGCACTGCTGGATAGCTTATCTCTTTGATTTTGCCTCTTACAAGTACTACGGGAGGACATGACATTCAGGTGGAGAACCTACCTAAGATGTCTCCACAGGTGGAGAGGACTCAGATGGATGATCGAGGTGGAGAGGTCCACCAGGAGCGTGCTGGATCGAGGACTGATATCGATGTTGTCCTACACAAGCCCAAGAGGACCATCAGGCAACTGGATCGATATGGCTTCGAGGAGATGCTGTCATATGCCCTAGTGATAGTAAATGGAGACCCATATATATATCAGGAGGCTATTGAGAGCCAGGACAGAGAGCGATGGATCCAGGTGATATCCGAGGAGATGCAGTCTCTCCACCAGAACCAGACATGGTGATTGGTGCAGTTGCCACAGGGGAAGAGGCCCATTGGCTGCAAATGGGTCTACAGTCGCAAGGAAGGGCCTTCAGAGTTGGGACATATCTGATTCAAGGTGAGGTTAGTGGCCAAGGATGCTCCCAGAAGGAAGGCATCGACTTCAGCGAGGTCTTCTCTCCCATCGTTAGACATACTTCTATCAGAGTGTTGCTGAGCATTGTAGCAGCTCAGGATTTAGAGCTAGAGCAGATGGATGTCAAGATGGCGTTCCTCCATGGGCATTTGGAGGAGAGGATTTACATAGAGCAGCCACCTAGTTTCAGGGATTCAGGATCAGAGGAAAAGGTTTGTTTGTTGCAGAAGTCACTGTACGGGCTGAAGCAGTTGCCGAGGCAATGGTACAAGCGGTTCGACCCCTATATGCACAGCATTGGACTTTTCAGGTACGAGTTTGATCTCTGTATTTATGTTCAGTCTCTTGAGGATGGTTCTAGGGTGTTCCTACTCTTGTATGTGGATGACATACTTATAGCATGCAAGAGTAGGAAGGTTGTGTAGGATCTGAAGGCATCCTTATCTCGAGAGTTTGAGATGAAGGATTTGAGCCCTGCAAGGAAGATCCTAGGCATGGAGATTTTCAGAGATTGAGCCTGAAGGGTGCTGCATCTATTTCATGGGGGCTACATACAGAAGGTCTTAGAGAGGTTCGGGATAAAGGGAGCAAAATCGGTGGAGCTGCCACTTGCCGATCACTTTAGACTCTCGAAGACCATGGCACCACAGACTGAGGTGGAGGCTCAGGAGATGGAGACGGTTCCTTATGCTTCAGGAGTTGGGAGCTTGATGTATGCGATGGTCTGTTTTAGGCAAGACATCACTCATGCAGTGAGTCAGATTAGCAGGTTCATGGCGCAGCCGGGCAGGGAGCACTGGAGGACTCTGAAGTAGATATTCAAATACCTGGCGGGATCAGTTGGAGTTGGCATCTGCTACAGACAGCGAGGAGGTGTAGTGGGATACTCTGACATGTCCAGGGAGGCTCAGGAGCTGATTGGTGGTTATGTAGATGCAGACTTCGGTGGAGATGTGGATACCCGGAGGTCTACGATAGGCTTCATCTTTAGCCTGTATGGAGGTCCTATTTCTTGGAGATCGAGTCTGCAGCCTATCACGGCCCTATCCACTATAGAGGTGGAGTACATCGGGTAGACAGAAGTAGCTAAGGAGGTAATTTGGCTGAAGGATTTGTTGACGGAGATGGGCCTTACTCAGGAGGCCATTAGAGTGCACTATGACAGCCAGGGTGCACTTCTATTAGCACAGAACTCAGTCTATCATGCAAGGACAAAGCACATCGACATTCGGTATCATCAGATCAGGGAGCTTATGGAGGATGGCAAGGTGGAGCTGGTAAAGGTACTCACAAAGGAGAACCCAACTGATGCACTTACGAAGGTACTTCCATGGGACAGCTTTCAGAGATGTGTTGAGCTGATTCGGCTGATGGACAGAGTGGAGCTGGTTGAGGCCTTGGGACACCAAGGTGGAGATTGTTATGATCTAGGTGGTGTGCCCAAGGCCCAGGGGACCAAGGTTAAGGTCAAGGTCTATCATTCATGAGGGCTTCATGGAGGCTCTAGGGCTAGTTGGGCCCTAGGTTGAAAGGCTGTGGGCCTTTCGAGTTCTTGAGGTCTAGGTTATGTGGGCCTCAAGGGACCAACTCTTTATGAGCTAGGTCTAGGCCCAGGATAGGTGAGATTAGGTTAAGTCATGGGTGTACATAGGCTTGGGTTAACCTAATCTCCCATAGAGTTGGTCAAGAGAGTTTTGGGTTTGGATCACTTGACCCTGTGTTTATATATACATGCACTGTATAGGTTTGATTAAGCCATGGAATATGAAAACTCTTTCTCTCAAGTCTCTCTCTCTCTTCTCTCTCTCTCTCCAGCTATTCTCCATACTCCAGGAGCAAGAAACCCTAAGGTTTCTTGCCGCCAGGTCCCAAAAAGGCAGGAGAAGCAAGGGGAGGCGCTAGCCCCTCCCTCTTTGTGCCGCCAACCCCTTTTGTCTTTCCCTCTCTTGTAGCCACCCAAACATCAGGTCTAGGACCTGGAATCTCTTGCAAAGAGGTTGGTATAAGTTCCTCTCAGATCTGAAGTTGATCTGAGGTCGTTTGAGGTGCGGGTGAGATTTCCATCAATAGATCTACAGGAAAGGCTGCAGCAGGATAGATCTGCAAGGTCTGGTTCTATCTACCTTTTTCCCTATCTAGAATGCCCCGATTCAAGATCTATGAATTTAAAGACCTCGGTCCAGGCCTGATCTAGTTGGGTACCAGATCTTGAATTTTTTAGAGGTGATCTTAGAGGCGTTCTTCATCTGGAATGAAAGGCTAACGAAGAAGATAGTAACCAGGCTGATTTCGTCAAGGGCCTTCAATCGAGTCCAAAAGTCTCCAGATTTGTTCGTTGTTGGTTCCGCTGCACTCAAGGTCCGTGGGAGGAGCCAGGATCATACTCCAATAATTGATGACATCCAGACCCTAACCCTTGTTTGTGTAACCCAGTTAGGTTCAATTCTGTATGGTAATGAGACATGTCATGATCTTATCATCAACATCATCGAAACTCCTTTCGATGGATCAGAACTCTTCTGATTCAGACAATTAGAATGATCAATCATCAATATCATTCTAATTACTTTCAAAATCCACCAGTGACACCTAGCAGTATGTGGTGGCAACCCATCAGAACTGAAGACGAACCTCTTGATGCAGTTACCTGTGTGATTGAGTTCCTTTATCATGAGTCTGATTGAATTAGGGTTAAGATGAACTCGTCAAACCCAACATCAGTCATATGAGTTAATTGATCGATCCGAGTCCGATGTAAAACCTTTAATGGAAAACTCTTTCCATTATTTCACTCTGCATGGCCATGGCTAAAGGACTCGATCTTTCAATTATCATAGGACTACTCCTCTCATCTATCGAGGTTGATAGATCCCATCTTGGTGCGACCTAGTTTTACAATGAATATGCTACAGCCAACATACACCTCAGAGTTTTGAATGGCTAGGAGATCGATTTATGGTATAGTCAAATTATAACACACTCAAGGTGAACTGTCGATGCACCTCAGGTCAAAGAACTAGACACAACTACAGCATCGAGCTAGTCATTGACGAGAAGGTAGACTTCTTTATGACTGCTCGAAGTGGTCACGCTTAGTACTCTCATTCTCAATGAATACCTGTACTCTTGCTCCGGTGTCTCTACACCATAGACTTAAGACACATCTACCCTAAGAAGACGATCGTATACCAACCTTCCGGATCGATCACCATCCTCGTGATGATCCTATGGTCAGGAGCTGTTTATGAGTTAGTTATGTAAATTCATGCCTTAAATTTTCAACTCTTGAAAATATGAATTTACATTCCCACTAACTCAAAGGATGTATCACAGACACAATATACACAATATGATAGAAGAATAACCCTTTTATTCATTTATAGTCAAAATTATAAATTTATCCTTAGATCTGTATAGGAATGTGTCAGCCGATCTGGCATCTAGGGCACACATCTAACAAGAGATATGCAAATATCCAAAGGCAGCCTGCCTCCGAACATACACCCTTGAGTGCTCCATGGCTGTTTGCACAATGGGGGATGGATATCTTCGAACCTTTTTCATGGCACCCGGACAGCGAAAGTTCCTTCTGGTGGCAATTGACTACTTCACCAAGTGGGTCGAAGCTGAACCTTTGACGAAAATCATAGAAGTTAAGGTGCAGGACTTCATTTGGAAGTCAATTATCTATAGGTTCGGCTTATCTAGAACTCTCATTACTGAAGATGGGCAACAATTTGCTGGGGCAAGGTTTGCTAAATTTTGTGAGGACTTAAACATCTCCCATAACTTCATGTCAGTAGCCCATCCGCAAGCAAACGGTGAAGTCGAGGTTACTAACAGGACTCTGTTGCAAGGAATCAAGGCGAGACTTGAAAGAGCAAAGGGAACTTGGGCAGATGAGCTTTATCATGTATTGTGGACATACCGAACTACCCAAAGACTGCCCACAGGGGAGACCCCCTTTGCCTTAGCCTTCGAAACAGAAGCTGTAATCCCGATCGAACTCAAACTTCCATCAGCGTGAGTTGTGGCATTCGACGAGCAGCACAGCTCGCAGGATCTCAAGGCCAACCTTGACTTATTAGAAGAAAAGTGGGAGACAGCTCAAGTTCGGATGGCTGCCTACAAGCAGAAAGTGGCCTGCTACTACAACTCTCGGGTCAAGAGCAAGGCCTTCAGAGCGGGGGACTTAGTACTTCAGCGAGCCACTGTCTCATAACCTCAGAATCAAGGGAAACTCACTCCTAACTGGGAAGGCCCGTATGAAGTCAGGGAGGTGGTTCGACACGGAACATACTATTAAGAACTCAGAGGAGCAGACCTTCCACGATCATGAAATTCGAAAAATCTACGAATGTATTACCGATAACTCTGCCTTAAATAAAAGTTTCTTTCATATTCGCATATCTTTTCTTTTGGTGTGAGCTTATAACAACAGGGAGTAGCTCCTTCAGACAATCAAAATTAAGCATGTCAGGAACAAGAGAAAAACCTCATCCTGACACGAACGAAGGCCCGATTATTTTGAGACCAGATGCGGGGAGAGGCCCTTGCAACGGCCCTTATGCACCCCTACAGCCATATTAGAAACAGGAGGAGAACCTCATCTTAACATGAGCAAAGTCAAAGGCCCGATTATTTAGAGATCGGATGGGGGGAGAGGCCCTTGTAATGGCTCTTATGTGCCCCTACAGCCATGTTAGGAACAGGAGGAGAACCTCGTCCTAACATGAGCAAAGTCGAAGGCCTGGTTATTTAGAGATCGGATGGGGAGAGAGGCCCTTACAATGGCCCTTATGTGCCCCCACAGCTATGTTAGGAACAAGAGGAGAATCTCGTCCTAACATGAGCAAAGTCGAAGGCTCGATTATTTAGAGATCGGATGGAGGGAGAGGCCCTTGCAACAGCCCTTATGCATCCCCACAGCCATGTTAGGAATAGGAGAAGAACCTCATCCTAACATGAGCAAAGTCGGAGGCCCGATTATTTAGAGATCAAACGGGGGGAGAGGCTCTTTCAACGGCCCTTATGTGCCCCCGCAGCCCTATTAGGAACAGAAGGAAGATGTCGTCCTAACATGAGCTGAAATTGATTGTGTCGGAAACAGGAGGAGAACCTCATCCTGACACAAACAAAGATTTGATCATTTAAGACCAGATGAAGGGAGAAGCCCCTCAGCAACTTCTCTACATCCCTACAATCCTGTTAGGAGTAGAAGGAAAACCCTCACCCTAACATAAAAAAAGAAGAAAAAGCGACGAGCTACACCAGAGATAAAAAAAGAATAAACTACATCCAAGGTTCAAGGGACCTCATCTCAATGAGGAAGAAAACCCTTGTCGAAAATCTCTAGTCCCTAAGGGCGAATCAATACGGCGATGATCAGAAATCTTCAAACAACGTCGACATCGAATAAGACAGAAGACAAAAAAAGTTCGGTAAATGACAACTTAATGCAAGAATGGACAAGGTAATGGAAAATTTTCTTTTCATTTCATTAGTAAAGTATGCGTTACAAAGCCTTTGAAGGTCAAAAAAAAAAAGCAACAAGAAAAGAAAGGAATACATAGAATAAAAGATAAAAAAACTCTAAGGAAGCTCAGTTTCTTCAGACTTCGAACTCTCGATTCCAGCCATCATCGATGATTGTTTTAAGTACTTAACTTCTTTTTCCAGTCCCCCTTCTGGTTTTCCCTTCTGTGGGATCGAAAAGTACTTGCGGTCAAAGATGTACCACAAGTGTGGGCTCTGGGCGATCAAGGCGAAGCATGGCCAGATCTGTCTCTTCTACCCTCGCTCTCTTCGCCGACCCAGAAGTTGCAGTGCTTTGCCTCTTGTGGGCCTTGAGACTCTTTACTAACATTTGAGCTGCATCCGCATCTATATCTGCAATGAAAGAAGATCGGCACAGCTTAGAAACAGAGCCACAAAAAAAGGAGAGTTCTAGAACTAACCTAGGCTGGTCTGAAGGATGCAGAGATGCAGAGATGGGGACGACTCAAAGAATGCCTAAGGTCGAGAAGGATGCTGGGGAAGAACGAAACTTTCAGGAAGAAGGAGAGATCGAAGAAACTCCCAGGCAAAGTGAGACCCCTGAAGGAGGGAGGTGGGTTTAAATAGGTGACGGGGTCTGAAGCAATAATGACCACAGATTTTCTCTGACCGATCTATAACCGCCGCGTAGCCCACTCATCATGGCAGGCGGCTAAAGGTGGCTGACAACTAACAGAATCATTATTGCACCGTACCTAGAGCAACACTCCAGCGGGAGTTTCGAAAAAATCTTTTCGGATCATCTCGATTTGAAAAGGCTCCAGCGCCAGCATGCCAAATGCCAAAATATCTGAAAATAATCGAGTATGAAAATCGAGGGAGGCAACTTCGATTGTAAAAATTTTTTTGTACTTCCTTCATTCGAAATCGGAACTCGAAAGTAGGGGACTGGTGTTAGGTATAAAATAACCCCAGTCGAAGTTCATAAAAGGCCGACCCTTTCAGGGCTCTTCCGGCTTTCGACCTTATATGGTGTCTTTCTGAACTCCCCCGACCGTTCGAGCTTCCATAATACCATCCAAACTCCAATAATGAGCTCCTCCATTCATCTATCGAACTACCCCAAATGCTCTCTGAACTTCACTATCAGCCAATTTTCGACAGTGATCGACTATTCTCCGAATCTCTTTCAGACTTCTTCCGGCCACGAACGACTTTACTCTGAACTTCTTTCGAACTTCATCAATGTTCGAGCTTCTCCAACAGTAGGACTTCTGCAGTAACCAGACTCCATTCAAGTTTCTACGACGGTCGACCGCCTTTCGAATTTTATCTGAGCTAATTTCACCCGAGCTCCTACAAGAGCCGGATCCCAGCCGAACTTCTACAGCGGATGGATTCCAGATGAATTTCTACAACAGACGGGCTCCACCAGTCAGATCTCTACTCTGGACTTCTATCACAAGCGGACTTCATCCGAGCTCCTACAAGAATCGGACTCCGTCCGAACTTCTACAATGGATGGATCACAGACGAACTTCTACGATGGATTGGCTCCACCGGATCTCTACTCTGAACTTCTTTCGAACCTCGTTAATGACCGAGCTTCTCCAGCAGTGGGACTTCTACAGTAAGAAGTCTCCATCCGAGCTTCCACGATAATTGATCTTCGATCGAGCTTCTACAATAAGCAGACTTCATCTAGACTCCTACGAGAGTCAGACTCCGTCTGAACTTCTACAGCAGAACTGTATCCCGGACTCCAACGTTCGACCTTCCACAGTGTCCTCAAGACTCTTCCAGCAGACGAACCTCCACAACGCCATCCAAACTCTCTGTCGGTCGACCCTCTGTCAGATTCTTCATGAAATCAAACTTCTCCAACAGAAAGTCTCCATCTGAGCTTCTACAGTAGATGACTTTCGCTTGCAGCATCAGCATCCAAGGCACCCAACAACAGTAGACTCGTCGGCAACCTCAGAAACATTCGAGCCTCTCTTAGATTGCAGAGATAGAGAGCCATTCTACTCCATCAGACGTTCCAGTCGAGCTTCAACCATCAGGCCCGGACTCTCTGGCAAGTCACGATAATGGCCACTATCCCACTCCACTCTTTGTGACAGATTCCATATGGCTCCACCACTCTCTGGCAAGTCGCGACAACGGACACCACTCTACTCTCCATAACAAACTCCACGTGGCTCTGAACGGCCCACTGACGCCACTACTCTCCGTAACAAACTTCGCATGGCCACGAACGGCCCACTATCAGGTGGTTACAGACATCGTTGTCAATTAGTTATGCTCTCCGTCTATAAAAAGGGACCCCCAAATTCGTTCTTCTCTAAGCTCTAAACTCTATCTCAAAATTTTACTAAAATTCCATTCGAGTGCTCCATTTCTATTGAGGCAGAGTACTGACTTGAGCATCGGAGGGTCTTGCTGGAGCACCTCCAACTCCGATTTAGACTTTCTTTGCAGGTCCCGACGGCGGATGCGATCTCCTCAACTCCAGCTTCTCCAACATCGACGGAATTCTGCACCAACACATAATATCCTCCAACACTTCCTCCTCTAGCAGTTTTAGGAGTTCGTCCATTTCAGTCCCATAAAATTGTAGTTTCATAGATGAACCTCATCCGATCTTTGTACCAGACACCATTCCCAGCTCTCTGACTCTGGACGAACTCTCACTGATTAGGATTCAATACGGAGTTCCTCCGAAGTACGAGCTGGAGCTTCTCGGGCCAACTGATCGGGCCAGTGCCCCTCCCCCCGGCTGCTTCTGCCTATATCAGGAAGCTTTCCGCGTCGGTCTTCGACTTCTGCTTTCACCTTTTGTTATTACTCTTTTTCACTTCTTAGACATTTCTTTAGTTTCCATAGCATCGAACTCCTTTAGATTTTTGATAGAATTTCTTTCCCTCTGTAGTTTAGCTGAAGTTCGGCCAATCCTTTCTTTGTTTAGAAATTTTTATACCTTCAAGTGTCACCCCTCGACAAAGGACTGGTGGTACTTCTCCCTCCAGTTCGATAGAAAGGGGTTGCTGAAAGGTGCCCCTCTTCTATCCACAATTGAAAAGAGAGGTACTTCTACATCCGATGCCCGACCTTGGAGCTGGGGTTGCCCCCTTGGGGCTCCCTAAGAGATTCTGTCCGTTGGGCTTCTAAACTGGGACAGGATGACCTTGAAGCCTCCAATAAACTCGAGACTTATCCAACTCCTCTTCTCTCCGATCTCCTGAAGAAACAACTCTTATTTAACGTCGGCCTAAGCCCTCTCAACCCTACTAGTATATATTTTTTTTTTGTTATTCGCTGCTTCCTCTTTCTTCTTGTTCTTTTTCTAAGCTGTGTCGATCTTCTTTCATTGTAGATATGGATGCTGACGCAGCTCAAAGCTAGCCCAAGGTCTTAAGACCCACAAAAGGAAAGGCACCACATCCTCAGAGGCGGTGAAGAGGACAAGGATAGAAGAGACTAGCTTGATCGCGCCTGCCCAGGCAGCCATTGCCATCGACGCCCCCTTCGATGTCGAGCTCGCAATCCCCCGGGCCTCTTCAAGAAGCCCCCCGACCGAGGTTTCCACTCTAGAGGCTCGGCCTGAGGAGGCATCGGAGGTCAAATGGAGGAGGAGAAAGAAGATATTGGCCCGCAAGAGCCGCAACAGTAGGGCTGCCATCGAGGGGGCCGACGGCTTCGAAGAAGATTCGGAGAAGAATCCCTTCAATAATAGGGATTTAATAAAAAGGTTGGTCGATGGGAGCATCCTGACTTCTCGATGGGCTTGGGAGGCACCTCCTTAGGCTCGTGGCGTGGAAAGACACCATCATGCTTTGCCTTGATCACCCAGAGCCCGTGCTTGTGGTACATCTTCGGCTGCGAGTACTTCTAGATCTCGTGGATGAGCTCGAGATTCCAGCTCGAAGCCCTCAGTTTCCTTAGTGCCATGGAGAGCGAAGGAAGAGAGGAGGGGAAGAAACCCTAGAAATGGAGGATGGACAGAGGCCGAAGAAGCAAAATCTTTTAAGGGGGACTGAAAGAAGTTGAGAACTTAAAGCAATCCCCGATGATGGCTGGAATCGAGAGTTCGAAGTCGAAAGAAGCTGAGCTTCCCTAGAGCCTCTTTTACCTTTTGTTCTTTCATGTATTCTTTTTTTTTTCTTGTTGTTGTTTTTTTTTTTGTCCTTTAAAGGCTTTGTAACGCTCACTTTACTAATGAAATGAAAAGAAATTTTTTCATCACCTTGTATAATATTGCTCTGAGTTATCATTTATCGAACCTCTCTTGTCTTTTGTCTTGTTCGATGTCGATGTTGTTTGAAAATTTTTGATCATCACTGTGTTGACTCGCCCTTTTTGTTCATGATCGAAGGTCTTTTTAAGGCCATTGAAGTTTAACGCTTTCTCTCGATGTTCGAGCTTGGGGTCTGAACTTCTCGTTACTTTGAAGAGGTCTATTTTCTTCCTGCTAGTGTTGGGTTCCCCCTTAGAGACTGAGGATTTTTGACAAAGGTTTTCTTCCTCGTTGAGATGAGGTTCCTTGAGTCTTAGATGTATTTCATTTTTTCTTTATCTCTGGTGTAGCTTGTCGCTTTTTCTTTTTCTCTCTCCCTTTCTTTATGTTAGGGAGAGGGTTTTCCTTCTGCTCCTAACGAGATTGTAGGGGTGTAGAAGAGCTGCTAAGGGGCTTTTCCCCTCATCCGATCTCAAACGATCAGATCTTCAATTGTGTCAGGATGAGGTTCTCCTCCTATTCCTGATATAATCAATTTCAGATCATGTTAGGATGAGATTTTTCACCTATTCCTAACAGGACCGCGGGGGCACATAATGGCCGTTGCAAGGGCCTCTCCCCCCATCCGATCTCTAAATAATCGAGCTTTCGACCTTGCTCATGTTAGGACAAGGTTCTCCTCCTGTTCCTATCATGGCTGTGGGGTTGCATACGGGCCGTTGCAAGGGCCTCTCCCCCCATCCGATCTCTAAATAATCGGGCCTTCGACTTTGCTTATGTTAGAATGAGGTTCTCCTCCTGTTCTTAAAATGGCTGTGGGGGTGCATAAGGGCCATTGCAAGGGCCTCTCCCCCCATTCGATCTCCAAATAACCGGGCCTTCGACTTTGCTTATGTTAGGATGAGGTTCTCCTCCTATTCCTAACATGGCTGTGGGGGCACATTAAGGCCGTTGTAAGGGCCTCTCTCCCCATCCGATCTCTAAATAATCGGGCCTTCAACTTTGCTCGTGTTAGGATGAGGTTCTCCTCCTATTCCTAACATGACTATGGGGGCGCATAAGGGCCGTTGCAAGGGCCTCTTTCCTCATCTGGTCTCTAAATAATCGGGTCTTTGACTTTGCTCATGTTAGGAAGAGGTTCTCCTCCTGTTCCTAACATGGCTGTGGGGGTGCATTAGGACCGTTGTAAGGGCCTCTCCCCCATCCGATCTCTAAATAATTGAGCCTTCATTTGTGTCAGGACCAGATTCTCCTCTTGTTCCTGACACACTTAATTTCGATTGTCTAAAGGAGCTACTCCCTGTCGTTATAAGCTCATGCCAAAAGAAAAGATATGTGATATGAAACTTTTATTTAAGGCAAAGTTATAGGTAATACATTCGTAGATTTTTTGAATTCCATGGTTGTGGAAGGTCTGCTCCTTCGAGTTCTTTTAGATAGTATGTTTCGGGCCGGACTACTTCCTTGACCTCATACGGGCCTTCCCAGTTTGGGGTGAGTTTCCTTTGGTTCTGAGGTTGTGACACAGTGGCTCGCCAAAGTACTAAGTCCCCCGCTCTGAAGGCTTTGCTCTTGACCCGAGAGTTGTAGTAGCGGATTGCTTTCTGCTTGTAGGCGGCCATCCAAACTTGAGCTGTCTTCCGCTTTTCTTCTAACAAGTCGAGGTTGGCCTTGAGATCCTGTGAGTTGCACTGCTCATCGAATGGCACAACTCGCACCGATGGAAGCTTGAGTTCGATCGGGATCACGACTTCTGTTTCGAAGGCTAAGGCAAAGGAGATCTCCCCTATGGGCAGTCTTTAGGTAGTTCGATATGCCCATAACACATGATAAAGCTCATCTGTCCAAGTTCTCTTTGCTTTTTCAAGTCTCACCTTGATTCCTTGCAACAGAGTCCTGTTTGTAACCTCGGCTTCACCGTTTGCCTACGGATGGGCTACTGATGTGAAGTTATGGGAGATATTTAAGTCCTCACAAAATTTAGCAAATCTTGCTCCAGCAAATTATCACTCATTATCAGTAATGAGAGTTCTGAGTAAGCCGAACCTACAGACAAATGACTTCCAGATGAAGTCCTGCACTTTAGCTTCTGTGATTTTCGCCAAAGGTTCAGCTTCGACCTACTTGATGAAATAGTCAATTGCCACCAGGAGGAACTTTCGCTGCCCGGATGCCATGGAAAAAGGTCCGAGGATATCCATCCCCCATTGTGCAAATGGCCATGGGGCACTCAAGGGTGTAAGTTCAGAGGTGGGTTGCCTTTGGATATTTGCATATCTCTAACATCGATCACACCTAAAGACATATTTGATGGAGTCATGGTACATTGTAGGCCAGTAATAACTTTGTCGGAGCAGTTTGTGAGATAAAGATCTGGCCCCCAAGTGACTTTCGCAGACTCCCTCATGTACCTCCCACAAGATGAAGTCAGCTTCAGAATGCCGGAGATATTTCAGGAGGGGCAAAGAGTACGACCTCTTGTACAGCTTGCCTTCATAAAGGATGTATCGGGAGGCCTGGTTCCTAAGCTTCCGAGCTTCTTTTGCATCCTGAGGAAGAACTCCGTCCTTGAGGTATGCAACTAGTGGGTCAATCCAGCTGGGTTCATGGCTGATCTCCATCATAAGCTACAGTTCTTCCGTACTTGGATACTTCAGAACTTCGAAAAAGACTTCCTTGGGTAGTTCAGCTGGAGCCAGTGTAGCCAACTTGGAGAGAAGATTGGCCCTGGTATTTTCTGCTCTTGAAATCTGCCTGATGTCAAAGTTTCCAAAGATGGGGATGATCTCTTTTATCTTTTCGAGATACTTGGCCATACTGTCCTCTCGAGCTTCATAGTTTTCACTGATTTGTCTCACTACCAATTGGGAGTCGCTGTAGACTTGGAGCCAATCTACTTCTAACTCTTTGGCGATCCTCAGTCCTGCAATCAGAGCTTCATATTCTACTCCATTATTTATCGCAGAAAATTCGAAGCACAGTGCGTACTCTGCGATAATTCTTTCCAGATTGACCAAGATCAGGCCCGCGCCTACACCTGACATGTTGGAGGAACTGCCCACGTAGAGGGCCCAAAAACCATCAGGGAGATTTGTTCTTTCTTCAGGGGAGTTCGGATGGAGCCCTGGGTTGTCAACTTCACCTCGTTCAAGTTCGGCCTCTTCTGGAATAGTGCATTCCACTATGAAGTCTGCTAATATCTAGGCTTTTATCATCGATCGAGGTCGATAGTTGATGTCGAATTCTGTGAGCTCGACTATCCATTTCGTTATCCTTCCGAAAGCATCTGCTCGATGCAGAACCACCTTAATCGGCTGGTCGGTGAGCAGTGTTATGGTGTGCCCTTGAAAGTAAGGTCGAAGCCTTCGAGCTGCAATCAACAAGGCGTAAGTTAGTTTCTCTAACTTAGTATACCTGGTTTCAGTGTCTATCAATACTCGACTTATGTAGTAGATCGGTCGTTGAATTTTTGCTTCTTCCTTAACCAGAACTACTGCGAGAGCCACAGGAGAGACTGTCAGGTACAAGAACAACTCCTCTTTGGGTTCGAGCTTTGCCAATAGTGGAGGTGAGCTGAGGTAGCTTTTTAATTCTTCGAATGCTTGCTGACATTCAGTGGTCCAATAGAAGTTCTTCGACTACTTGAGAGTCTGAAAGAAAGGTAGGCACCATTCGACCGACCTTGAGATGAAGCGATTCAGAGCTGTTACTCTCCTAGTAAGATGTTGAACTTCCTTTATTGACTTCGGGGCGGTCATTTCCTGCATGACATGAATCTTTTTCGGATTTGCTTCGATCCCATACCCTGATACCATAAAGCCTAAGAATTTTTCTGCGGTCACTTCAAAAGTGCACTTGGCTGGGTTCAGCTTCATCTTATATTTTTGGAGGGTGCTGAAGGTCTCCTCAAGGTCGGCGACGTGGCTCGTTGAGCATTTACTTTTTACAAGCATGTTATCTATGAAGACCTCTATGTTGCGATCAATCTGCTCTTTGAAGATCTTGTTCACCAGTCATTGATAGGTCACCCCTGCATTTTTTAGGCCAAAAGGCATGACCCTGTAATAATAAAGACCATGGTTAGTAATAAAAGTAGTTTTTTCTTCATCCTCCGGTGCCATCCTGATTTGGTTGTAGCCAAAAAATGCATCCATGAAAGTGAGAAGCTCATGGCCCAAGGTCGCATCCACTAATTGGTCAATTCTGTACAGAGGGTAACTGTCCTTCGGACAGGCTTTGTTCAGCTTTTTGAAATCTATACACATCCTCCACTTGCCGTTCGCCTTCTTGACGAGAACCACATTGGAGACCCAGTTTAGGTAGTTGACTTCTTTGATGAACTTGACATTCAGGAGTTTATCAACTTTTTTAGCTATTGCTTTCTATCTTTTCGATGCATGACCTCAAATTTTTTCCTTCATTGGTCGATGTTTGGGATCAACAGCTAGACGGTGTTCCATGACTTTCACATCAATCCCTGGCATGCCCGTCGGAACCCAAGCGAAAACATTTGCATTCTTTTGTAAAAAATTGATGAGCTGTGTCCGTACCTCTTCTCCTAGATTGGAGCCGATCTTAACCACATGCTCCTCATTCCCATCATTCAAAGGAATTGAGACAAGATCTTCGATTGGCTCACCCCATTCTTCAGCAAGGTCATCGTAGGTGTCTAATCCATCAGTTGGACAGGGATCAGACTAACCATTTCTTTGTAGGGCTATGTTATAGCAGTGTCTTGCCAGGACTTGATCTCCTCTGACCTCTCCGACCCCTTGGCTAGTAAGAAATTTCAACATTAAATGGTAGGTCGATACCACAGCTCAAAGGGCGTTGAGGCCGGGTCGGGCGAGTATTGCGTTGTAGGTAGATGGTGCCCTTACTACCAGAAAATCCACTTGCGCTCTTGATTACTTTGGATACCGACCTGCAACTACGGTTAAAGTTATTACTCCTTCCACCAGCACAGCATCGCCAGTGAACCCCACCAACGGGAAGCTTATCGGCCCTAATCGACCATCCAGAATCGATATTTTTGAGACTGCATCGTAAAATAAAATATCAGCAGAGCTTCCATTATCAACAAGAATGCGGTGTACATCATAGTTAGCAATATTTAAAGAAACTACTACCACATCATTATGGAGGAATTGAATCTCCTTGGCATCTTCTTCAGTAAAGGTTATAGATTCTTCAGTCCTCTGTCGCTTGGACCGTCCGACCGATCCACTGGCTGCTCCCCATCAGGGTCCTCCAAAGATGGTGTTGATGATCCTGATTGGAGGTCAATCTTCAGGCTGTTCTTCCCTCTTTGGTGGCTCTGGATGTGGTAAGGCCCTCGGTTGATCCTCCCTACCTTCAGGTCGGTGTCGGATGAATCTATTAAGCCGACCTCATCTGATGAGCTCTTCGATCTCATCTCGGAGCTGAATATACTCCTCCATGTCATGGCTGTGGTCACGATGATAGAGGTAGAACTTGTTAGGATTGTACTTTTCAAGGTGTGTGTGCATCCTTTTCGGTCTTGGTAGCTGCTCCCTGACCTCCATCAGCACTTGGGCTTTTAGAGCATTGAGAGGGGCATAGCTGTGGAATCTTCCTAGGGGAGAGCTCCATCGAACTTTGCAGTCCGGGCTCCTCTGCCTACGAGCTCGGGGAGGAGTTCGGACACGCTTATGTCCGAAGAGAGTTCGAGAACATGGCTGAGCTTCACTCAACCCTTTTTTAACTGTGGGTTTGCTGGAGTCACCCGCCTGTCGCTCCTTCGTGGCCTTCTCATCCTTCAGCTTGAAGGCTTCCTTTGCTCGAGCATATCCTTCAGCCCGAGCCAACAAATCAGCAAAGTTCCTGGGATACTTCTTTTCCAGGGAAAATAGAAGATTGTTCTTTTGAAGACCGCTCTTCAGGATGGCTATTGCAACTGATTGGTCCAAGTTTCGGACCTCCAATGCAGCGACGTTAAAATGGTTGACGTAAGTTCGGATGGATTCTCCCTCCTTTTGCTTAATGTTGATGAGAGACTCTGAACCTCTCCGAGGATGCCGACTGTTGAAGAAATGAATCGCAAACTGATGGCTCATCTGATCAAAGGAGAAAATAGTACCCAACTTCAGTGTCGAGTACCAATTTCTTACTGCTCCCTTCAAGGTAGATGGGAAAGCTCGGCACAAGATGGTGTCTGATGCGCCATGGAGTAGCATCATTGTCTGAAAGGCCTCCAGGTGGTCAACCAGATCTGAGGTCCCGTCGTAGCTCTCAAATTGAGAGAGCTTGAAGTTCGGTGGGATCGGTTCCTGCATAATCATTTGAGAGAAAGGAGGGTCAGTACAGATATCCTCAACGTAAGCAGGGGGAGCATGGCAGAGCTCTTCGATCCATCGGTTCATCTCCTAGAATCTTTGATCCAGGAGATCCTCTCGACTACGAGTCTTGAAGGTCTTTTGGCAGAATGAAGGTAGGGACCCTCTGGGGTGGAATCATGATCGGACGGAGGGCTCTCCACCCTCTGCTTCTCCTTTTCGAGGAAGACAGGGTGACTGGCCCAAGTGGCCCTCTCGATAGTCGGATTCTAGAACTCCGGTGATGCTCTTTTCAACCGCACAGATGCCTGCGGCTACTGCTGCTGCTACTGCATGGCCTACACTGCTTCAGTGAGACCCCTGACCTGCTGAACCAGTAAGTCAAACTGCTCCATGTCGACTGCCGTTGCCGGAGGAGGAGGAGCCTGAGAAACTGGAGATGAGGTCAGAGCTTGCGGATCTCGCTAAGATCTGGCCACAGAGGTCGTAGATCACTTGGTGGATGCCTTTCAGGGAGGCATCAGGTGGGGATCTGACAGGAGAAGAGAAAGAAGATGTCGAAGAAGATGATCGAAGACAGTCCCGTTGAGTACTCCTTTAAGAACAAGGGTCCTGCGAAGACACAATCCACCCTCTAGTGCCAATTCTGTTGGTACAGAATTCCACCGACATCGGAGAAGCTGGAGTCGAGGGGATCGCGACCGCCGCCAAAATCTGCAAGGGAAGTCTAAACTGGAGTTGGGGGTGCTCCGGCAAGACCCTCTGATGCTCAAGTCAGTACTCTGCCTTAACAGAAATGGAGCACTCGAATGGGATTTTAGTAGAGTTTCGAGATAGAGTTTAGAGCTTAGAGAAGAACGTATCTGGAGGTCTCTTTTATAGATGGGAGAGCGTAACTGATTGACAGTGACATCCATTACTGCCTGGTATTGGGCCGTTTGGGGCCACGCAGAGTTTGTTACGGAGAGTAGTGGCATCAGTGGGCCATTCAGGGCCACGTGGAGTTTGTTATGGAGAGTGGAGTGGTGTCCGTTGTCGCGACTTGCCAGAGAATGGTGGGGCCACGTAGAATCTGTTACAGAGAGTGGAGTGGTGTCTGTTGTCGTGACTTGCTGGAGAGTTCGGGCTGGATGGCTGAAGCTCGATTGGGATGTCTGGTGGAGCAGAATGGCTCTCTGTCTCAGCAATCTAAGAGAAGTTCGAATATTTTCGAGGTTGCTGACGAGTCCACAGTTATGGGGTGCCTTAGGTGCTGATGCTGCAGGTGGAAGTCATCTGCTGTAGAAGCTCGGATGGAAACTTTCTGTTGGAGAAGTATGGTAGAAGTCTGATTGCTAGAGAAGTCCATCTAGAATTTGCCTGATGTGGAAGCTCGTCTGAAGATTGTCCATCGGAGAGATCTAATTTCATAAGGAATCCGGCAGAGGGTCGACCGACAGTGGAGTTCGGATGGCATTATGGAGGTTCGTCCGCTGGAGGAGTCTTGATGACACTATGGAAGGTCGAACATTGGAGGAGTCTGGGATTCAATTCTGTTGTAGATGTTCGGACAGAGATCAGTTGCCATGAAAGCTCGGATGGAGACTTCTTATTGTAGAAGCTCGGATGAAATTCGGAAGGCGGTCGACCACCGTAGAAATTTGGATGGAGTCTAGTTACTGTAGAAGTCCCACTGCTGGAGAAGCTCGGTCATTGACAAAGTTTGGAAGAAGTTTGGGATAGAGATCCGACTGGTGGAGCCCATCCGTTGTAGAAGTTCGTTTGGGATCCATCCACTGTAGAAGTTCGGACGAAGTCCGGCTCTTGTAGGAGCTCGGATGAAGTCCGCTTGTAATAGAAGTTCGGAGTATAGTCGATCGTGGCTAGAAGAAGTCTGGAAGAGATTCGGAGAATAGTCAATCACTATAGAAAATTGACTGATAGTGAAGCTCAGAGAGCATTTGGAGCAGTCTGGATGGCATGGTAGGAGTTCGTTTGTTGGAGGAATCTGGAGGACACTATGGAAGGTCGACCGCTGGGGGAGTCCGAATGGTACTATGGAAGCTCGGACAGTCGGGGGAGTTCAGAAAGATGCCGCACAAGGTCAGAAGCTGGAAGAGCCCTGGGAGGATCGGCCTCTTACGAACTTCGACTGGGGTTATTTTATACCCAACACTAAGAAACCCTAGAGACCTCTCTTTAAATATGACATATGCCCTGAAACATATTAGGAACCCTGTCATCTTAAAAAAGTAGATCCTTATCTCATAAGAATTCTCTATCTTTTAAATATAATTTATACTAAATAAAATCAGATATAAAAGATAATTAATTAGTCTTTTTAAGCATGTACAATAGCCATCCATAAAATACATGACAGGTGTTAGGACGCCAACTCTTGGCGCCCCACAAAGGGATCTCTAGCCATAAGAGATGGGGCATGGACCCCACCCTCTCTCCTTCACACTATGACACATAAGAGGGGGTGGGCCCCTCTAGGATATGGCGCTCAATAATTTTCAAAAAGAAAAAATTATGCCACCCATTCTTCCATCTATTCCACATGCATACTTAGAGATAATTAGGAGATATGGAAGAGATAATGTTAGGATAATTATACCAACTAATTGACTTAATTAAATTCTTTTGGACTTATAATTAAGAGTCTAATTAAACCCAAATAAATTTAAGTTAGGTTCAAAGCTATGGACTTGATCAAATCAAAGTCCTAAGAAGAATTAGGTTTAACCATGTACTAGCATGATTCTCATAAACTTAATAGAGTTTCAAATAAACTTTAATCCAATTAGAACTTCATAAGTTTAATTGGCAAATTCAAGATTAAATCCCTTAATATGTGACCCCATAGGTTCTATTCTATCTGATAGTGAGATATATTGTGATCTCTATCACAATATTATCGAAACTCTTTTTTATGGATTGAAATATTTTTAATTCTACCCTTTGAGGACCATTGATCATCAAGATGACGTTCGATGAGTCTCACAATCCACCAGTGACACCTAGCAGTATGTAGTGGTGACTCAGTAGAATGAAAATATGAATCCCTAAGTATAGTTATCGTATGATTTAGTCCTTTTATCATGAGTTCCGACTTGATGGAGGTCATGAAGAGCTCGTCAAACCCCATCGTCAGTTTTATGTAAGATTGGCTCGACTCGAGTTCATTTGTGAATCTCATGGAAACTCTTTTTTAGTATTCATACTTGCTTTGGCCAAAGACTTTCTGAACTCAATCTCGTAAATCACATAGGACTTCTTCTTTTCTACCAAAATCAATAAATTTTATCTAGGTGCATCCTACTCCAAATAGCAAACCTGAACCTACTGAAGCCAACATATACAGTAAGGATTCGAATGACTAGGGACCAAGAGAACGTGCAGTCAAACTCAGTAGCCTCGCTGTGAATAGCCAATATCACTATAGGTCAAAGGACCATTCATACCACTGCGGCATCAAGAGGATCACTAACGAGTGAGTAGACATCCATGTGGTTCTCGTGTTGGTCATGCTCAGTGTAAGTTGTTCTCTAACAACTGTTGTGATCCAGGAGGTGTGGCCAAGGTCCAGGGGACTAAGGCTAAGGCCAAGGTCCATCATTCATGAGGGCTTCATGGAGACTCTAGGGCTAGTTGGGCCCCAGGTTGAAAGGTTGTGGGCCTTTCGGGTTCTTGAGGTCTAGGTTATGTGGGCCTCAAGGGACCAACTCTTTATGGGCCAGGTTTAGACCCAGGAGAGGTAAGATTAGGTCGAGTCATGGGTGTACATGGGCTTGGGTTAACCTAATCTCCCATAGAGTTGGTCAAGGGAGTTTTGGGTTTGGGTCACTTGACCCGGTGTTTACATATACATGTACTTGTATAGGTTTGATGAAGCCAAAAAAATAGACGACTCTTTCTCCCAAGTCTCTCTCTCTCTTCTCCCCCTCTCTCCAGCAATCTTTCATGCACCAGGAGCAAGAAACCCTAGGGTTTCTTGCCGCCAGTCCATAAAAGGAAAGAAAGGAAGGGAGGCGCTAGCCCCTCCCCCCTTGCAGCCGCCTACCAGATCTGCACTCTCCCTCTTGCAGGCACCCAAACACCAGGTCCAAGATCTAAAATCTCTTGAGAAGAGGTTGGTATAAGTCCCTCTCAGATCTGGAGTTGATCTGAGATCGTTTGAGGTGCGGGTGAGATCTCCATCAACAAATCTACAAAAAGGCTGCAGCAGGACAGATCTGTGAGGTCTGTCTCCATCTATCTTCTTCTCCATCTAGAATGCTCTGATTTGAGATCTATGAAATGAAAGACCTCGGTCCAGGTCTGATCTGGTTGGGTACCAGATCTTGGATTTTTTAGAGGTGGTTTCAAAGGCGTTCTTCATCTGGAACGAAAGGCTGACGAAGAAGACAGCAACCAGGCTGATTTCATCAAGGGCCTTAGATCGTGTCCAGAAGTCTCCAGATCTATTCGTTGCTGGTTCTGCTGCACCCAAGGTCCATGGGAGGAGCCAGGATCATGATCTAATAGTTGGTATCAGAGCCACGATTGTGAAGAAGTGGTTCCAAGTGCGAGAAGTTGAAGATCCCAAGTACTAAAAATTTTCAGTAAGGTACCATCAAGGTATATTCTATACTTCTTGATTTTATATTGCTTGTTTGGCTTGGATCCAGTCATGGGAAGTAATATGAAGGTCGAGTTTGAGATGTTTGATGGCAAGAAAAATTTTTCCATATGGAAAATCCGGGTGGAGGATCTTCTGATGCAAGCAGATCTGGATCAGGCTTTGGATGAGAAGCCTGAGGGAATGACAGATAGACAGTGGGCATCATTGGAGAAGAAAGCATGGTCGGTGATCAGAGGATGTTTGGCGGATGCGGCGTTGTATTCGGTGCTGGAAGAAAAGACCCCGAAGGGTCTTTGGTCGAAGTTGCACACCATGTACATGGGGAAGAATATGTGCAACAAGCTGATGCTGAAGAAGAGGTTGTACAGTCTTCGGATGTAGGAGGGATCTGATGTGATTGGCCACATTCAAAGGTTCGACCAGTTGTGCATGGAGTTGGTGAATATCGAGATGAAGCTAGATGAGGAGGACAAGTCTCTATTGCTTCTATGTTCGCTGCCCGAATCATATGATTCTTTGGTGACTACACTGCTCTACGACAAAGAAACTCTGGAGTATGAGGACATGGTCTCGGTGCTGAGGTCAAATGAGCAAAAGGAAAAGTTGACCAGAGATCGAGCTCCCCAGGAGGGTTTGGCAGTAGGGGAGAGGACAGGTAGAGGCAGAGGCAGAAGCAAGTCCAGGGGGCGGTCCAAGTCCAGGAAGGGAAAGAAAGAGGTGAAATGCTTCAAGTGCAACGAGTTCGGACACTTCAAGCGAGAATGTCCACTATGGAAGAGCAAGAAGGGAGAAACAAGTGGCTCAAAATCAGTGAGTGCAGTTGCTGGGCAGTAGGTGGAGGATGATCTACTTGTGGTATCAGATGGTCACAGACATTACACAGAGGAGTGGACACTGGACTCTGCATGCTCACATCACTACACACCACACAGGTCTTGGTTTGCGACATACACCAAGACAGATGAGGGATCAGTAACTCTAGGCGATAATCATCCTTGCGAGGTGGCTGGGATAGGGACAATCAGGGTGAGGATGTTTGATGGGATTGTGAGAACATTGACAAATGTAAAGCACATCCTGGAGTTGGAAAAGAATCTGGTGTCACTAGGCTACTTGGAGCGCAGTGGATACAGCTTCAGCAGTAGGGCTAGAAGCGGAGTACTGAACATCTCCAATGGAGCTATGGTGGTGATGAGAGGCAGGAGGTTGGACAATAACCTCTATCGCATGGAGGGATCTGTGGTGACCGGAGAGTCTGATGCAGCAGCTGCAGCACAGGACCAGCAGGGTGCTTACAGGATGTGGCACTACCACCTAGGCCACATGGGTGACAAGGGGCTGAGGGAGTTGAGCAGGAGAGGACTCATCTCTGATCTGGAGGATGGTGCTACAGGGGAGATCTGTAAGCCTTGCCAGATGGGAAAGCAGAGGAGAGTTCAATTCAACATCAGTACAGCCCGCAGTGCAGCCCCTCTGGAGTTAGTACACACGGATGTGTGGGGACCAGCCCCAGTTTTAGCTAGGAATGGGGCCAGATACTTCATGACCCTGATTGATGATTTTTCAAGGAAGCTCTGGATTTACTTCATGAGAGAGAAGTCAGAGGTCTTCACTAAGTTCAAGATCTAGAGAGCTGAGGTGGAGAAGGAGCAGGGGAGGAGCGTGAAGTGTCTGAGGTCAGACAATGGCGGGGAGTACACCAGCGGAGAGTTCCAGGACTACTGTGAGGAGTGTGAAATCAGGAGATACTTCCCAGTTAGGGGTACTCCACAGCAGAATGGGGTGGCCGAGAGGATGAACAAAATACTTTTGGAAAAGGCACGATGCATGAGGCTGCAGACAGGGCTTCCAAAGGAGTTCTGGGTTGACACAGTTGACGCAGTGGGTTACTTGGTTAATCGATCACCTCACACCAGGTTGGATGGCAGGCTTCCAGAGGAGGTGTGGTCTGGGAGGATAGTTGGGTTGGGCCATCTACGGGTATTTGGGTGCACGGCCTATATGCACATTGGAGCTGGTGAGCGAAGCAAGCTAGACGCCAGATCATGCAAGGCGGTGTTTCTAGGCTATCCACGAGGAGTCAAGGGATACAGGCTATGGGATCCCTTGAAAAAGAAGGTCATCATTAGTTGGGATGTGACTTTTGATGAGGAGTCAGTCCTACGAAGGCGAGCAAGCATGGAGGAGCAGCAGGAGCAGGATGAGATCTAGCAGGGCGCTGCTGGACAGCTTACCTCTTTTATTTTGCCTCTTGTAGGTACTATGAGAGGACATGACATTCAGGTGGAGAACCTACCTAAGGTGTCTCCACAGGTGGAGAGGACTCGGATGGATGATCGAGGCGGAGAGGTCCAGCAGGAGCGAGCTGGATCGAAGACTGATATCGATGTTGCCCTACACAAGCCCAAGAGGACCATCAGGCAACCAGACTGATATGGCTTCGAGAAGATGCTGTCATATGCCCTGGTGACAGTGAATGGAGACCCATATATGTATCAGGAGGCTATTGAAAGCTAGGATAGAGAGCGGTGGGTCCAGACGATGTCCGAGGAGATGCAGTCTCTCCACAAGAACCAGACGTGGCGATTAGTGCAGTTGCCACAGGGGAAGAGGCCCATTGGCTATAAATGGGTCTACAGTCACAAGGAAGGGCCTTCAGAGCAGGGAGGTATTAGATTCAAGGTGAGATTAGTGGTCAAGGGATACTCCCAGAAGGAAGGCATCGACTTCAGTGAGGTCTTCTCTCCCGTCGTCAGACACACTTCCATCAGAGTGTTGCTGAGCACCGTAGCAGCTCAGGATTTAGAGCTGGAGCAGATGGATGTTAAGACGGCGTTCCTCCATGGGCATTTGGAAGAGAGGATTTACATGGAGCAGCCACCCGATATCAGGGATCCAGGATCAGAGGGAAAGATTTATTTGTTGCAGAAGTCGCTGTACGGGCTGAAGCAGTCGTTGAGGCAATGGTACAAGCAGTTCGACTCCTATGTGCGTAGCATTGGACTTTTCAGCTACGAGTTTGATCCCTGTGTTTATGTTCAGTCTCTTGAGGATGGTTCTAGGCTGTTCCTACTCTTGTATGTTGATGACATGCTTATAGCATGCAAGAGTAGGAAGGTTTTGCAGGATCTGAAGGCATCCTTATCTCGAGAGTTTGAGATGAAGGATTTGGGCCCTGCAAGGAAGATCCTAGGCATAGAGATTTTCAGAGACCGAGCTTGGAGGGTGCTGCATCTATCTCAGGGGGGCTACATACAGAAGGTCTTAGAGAGGTTCGGGATGAAGGGAGCAAAGCTGGCAGAGCTGCCACTTACCGATCACTTCAGACTCTCGAAGACCATGGCACCACAGACTGAGGTGAAGGCTCAGGAGATGGAGAAGGTTCCTTATGCTTTAGGAGTTAGGAGCTTGATGTATGCGATGGTCTGTTGTAGGCCAGACATCGCTCATGCAGTGAGTCAGGTTAGCAGGTTCATGGCGCAGCCTGGCAGGGAGCACAGGAGAGCTCTGAAGTGGATATTCAGATATCTGATGGGTTTAGTTGGAGTTGGCATCTGCTACAGACAGCGAGAAGGTGCAGTGGGATACTCTGACATATCCAGAAAGGCTCAAAGGCTGATTGGCAGTTATGTAGATGCAAACTTCGATGAAGATGTGGATACCCGGAGGTCTACGACAGGCTTCATCTTTAGCCTGTATGGAGGTCCTATTTCTTAGAGATCGAGTCTGCGGCCTATCATGGCCCTATCCACTGCAGAGGTAGAGTACATTGGGCTGACAGAAGTAGCTAAGGAGGCAATTTGGCTGAAGGGTTTGTTGACAGAGATGGGCCTTACTCAGGAGGCCATTAGAGTGCACTGTGACAGTCAGAGTGCACTTCTATTAGCACAGAACTCAGTCTATCATGCAAGGACAAAGCACATCGATATTCGATACCATCAGATCAGAGAGCTTATGGAGGATGGCGAGGTGGAGCTGGTAAAGATACACACCAAGGAGAACCCAACTGATGCTCTTACGAAGGTACTTCCATGGGACAACTTTTAGAGGTGTGTTGAGCTAATTCGGCTGATGGACAGAGTGGAGCTGGTTGAGGCCTTGGGACACCAAGGTGGAAATTGTTGTGATCCAGGTGGTGTGCCCAAGCCCAGGGGACCAAGGCTAAGGCCAAGGTCCATCATTCATGAGGGCTTCATGGAGACTCTAGGGCTAGTTGGGCCCTAGGTTGAAAGGCTGTGGGCCTTTCGGGTTCTTGAGGTCTAGATTTTGTGGGCCTCAAGGGACCAACTCTTTATGGGCCAGGTCTAGGCCTAGGAGAGGTGAGATTAGGTCGAGTCATGGGTGTACATGGGCTTGGGTTAACCTAATCTTCCATAGAGTTGGTCAAGGGAGTTTTGGGTTTGGGTCACTTGACCCGGTGTTTATATATACATGTATTTGTATAGGTTTGATGAAGCCAAGAAAATAGATGACTCTTTCTCCCAAGTCTCTCTTTCTCTTCTCCCCCTCTCTCCAGCAATCTTCCATTCACCAGGAGCAAGAAACCCTAGGGTTTCTTGCCGCCAGTCCATAAAAGGAAAGAAAGGAAGGGAGGTGCTAGCCCCTTCCCCCTTGCAGCCGCCTACCAGATCTGCTCTCTCCCTCTTGAAGGTACCCAAACACTAGATCTAGGACTTGGAATCTCTTGAGAAGAGGTTGGTACAAGTCTCTCTCAGATCTGGAGTTGATCTAAGGTTGTTTGAGGTGTGGGTGAGATCTCCATCAACAGATCTACAAAAAGGCTGCAGCAGGACAGATCTGCGAGGTCTGTCTCCATCTATCTTCTTCTCAATCTAGAATGCCCTGATTCAAAATCTATAAATTGGAGGACCTCAGTCCAGGTCCGATCTGGTTGGCCAGATGTTGAATTTTTTAGAGGTGGTTTCAAAGGCGTTCTTCATCTGGAACGAAAGGCTGACGAAAAAGACAGCAACCAGGCTGATTTCGTCAAGGGCCTTAGATCGTGTCCAGAAGTCTCCAGATCTATTCGTTGCTGGTTCCACTGCACCTGAGGTCCGTGGGAGGAGCCAAAATCATGTTCCAACAATAAGTACCTGTACCTTCGCTCTAGTGTCTCTACACTACAGACCCAAGACTCATCTACCCACAAGGGAGATGAACCGTGCATCGATCTCAAATGGATTGATCATTGTCCTCCGTGATGATTCTTTAATCGAGAGCATTTAGAAATTAATCATTAATTAATGTATGTCTTAAATTCTTAACTCTTTAAGAATATACAAAAATCATCTTTGTTAATTTCTAGGATAAATCATGGACACATAAGCATGATTGGAAAGAAAATGCCCTTTATTTATAATGAAAGTATTACAAGTACAAATTTAGGCTCTAGAAATATATAATGTGTTAGCCAACAATTGACTTCTAGGACACAAATCCAACAAACTCCCACTTGACCTAAAGTCAATTGGTCATATACCTTAGACCCATCTTTTCAAGGTGAGCTTCGATCTTCTGTTGGCTGAGAGGCTTGGTTAGCGGATCCACTATATTTAGCGCGGAGTCAACTCTCTGCACCTTGACGAACTTCTTCTTGAGATATTCGCGTATGATGTGAAATCGTCGCTCTATGTGTTTGGACTTTTGGTAAGACTTGGGCTCCTTAGCAAGGGCTATGGCACCATTATTGTTACAGTGCAGTGCAATGGCATCTGATGGCATCACACTCAGCTCTGCAACGAACTTCTTGAACCAAAAGGCTTCCTTAGCAGCTTCAGAGACGGTGATGTACTCAACTTCTATGGTCGAATCTGTAATGATTGATTGCTTGAAACTCTTTCAGCTAACTGCACCACCATTACACTAGAAGATACATCATGATGTAGACTTTCTATCATCGACATTAGCCATAAAGTCTGAATCGATGTATCCCTCAACTTTCAGCTTTGAACTTCCACCAAAGACCAACATTAAATCCTTAGTCCTTCTCAAGTACTTAAGAATATTTTTAACAGCAATCCAGTATTCTTCATTTGGATTTGGTTGATATCTGCTCGTGATACTCACGGCAAGTGCTATATCAGGATGTGTACATAATATGGTATATATGAGGCTCCCTATTGTCGAAGCATAAGGGATCTTGCTCATGCACTGGATCTCTTCAGGTGTGTCTGGATACATCTTCTTGGAGAGATGAATGCCATGTCTAAGGGGCAAAAGATCCCTATTGGAGTTTTTCATGCTGAATCTCTTCAGCACCTCCTCTATGTACATATGCTGTGAGAGTCCTATCTTTCTCTTAGATCTATCTCTATAGACTTTTATACCAAGAATGTAGGAAGCTTCTCCGAGATCTTTCATGGTGAACTCTTTCGACAACCATACTTTGATCGATGTCAGCATGGGAATATCATTCCCAATCAGGAGGATGTCATCCACGTACAATACGAGGAATGTGACAGCGCCCCCATTGATCTTTTTATACACACATGGCTCCTCCTCATTTTTGATGAAATCAAATATTTTGATCACATCATTGAAGCGAGTGTTCCAACTCTGAGATGCTTGTTTGAATCCATATATGGATCTTTGCAGCTTGCAGACCTTGTATCACTATCATTGGATATGAAACCCAGAGGCTACTCCATATAGATATCTTTCTCAAGATATCCATTTAGGAAAGCAGTTTTCACATCCATCTACCAAATTTCATAATCATGAAATGCTGCTATAGCAAGTAGAGTATGGATGGATTTCAGCATGGCTACGGGAGAAAAAATTTTATGATAGTTGATGCCTTCGCGTTGACTATAACCTTTCGCAACTAGCCTTGCCTTATAGGTCTCTACCTTACCATCCGATCCAATCTTCTTTTTGTATATCTATTTACACCCAATAGGTACAATACCTTCAGGTGAATCTACTAAGGACCAAACCTGGTTGGAATGTATGGAGTCAATTTCTGACTTCATTGCTTCCATCCATTTCTCGGAGTCTACATCTAATATTGACTCATCATAGGTTTTGGGATCATTCCTAATGTCTCTATCTCTCATAAGGAATGCTTCCTCTAAATTCTCTATAAGAATACCTAAGTATCTTTCCGTAGGATAGGAGACCCTACTTGATCTATGAGGTGGAGGAGGTATTACATCTACTGGCTCGTTACTGGATTCAGATTCTCGAACTCGATGCTTTTCAGAGACTTTCTCTTTGAGCTCAATTTTTCTTCCACTGCCTCTATCTTGGATAAACTCTTTTTTCAAGAATACAACATGACAGCTCACAATCACATTGTGATCCTCAGGAATATAGAAGTAGTATCCCATAGTTTTCTTAGAATACCCTATAAAACAAACCCTAAAGGATCTAGCCTGTAACTTGTCTGCCTGCTGTCTCTTGATATGGGCTAGACATCCCTAAATCTTGAAATACCCAAGAGTTGGTTTCTTACCATGCCATAACTCATATGGTGTGGTAGGAACAGATTTAGAGGAAACCCGATTCAAGAGATGAATCACAAATAGCAAAGCATATCCCCAAAAAAAGTTAGGAAGATCTGTGAAGCTCATCATGGATCGAACCATATCCAATAGGGTTTGATTCCTTCTCTCAGATACCCCATTGAGTTGAGGTATCGCTGGAGGTGTCCATTGTGAGACTATGTCATTTTTTTTGAGATAGATCCAAAATTCCTCACTAAGGTATTCTCCTCCTCGATCTGATCAAAGAACCTTTATGAGTTTTTTGATATGTTTTCTACTTTATGTCTGAATTCTTATGAACTTTTCAAAGACTTCAGATTTTTAATGTATCAGATACACAAAACCATACCGTGAATAATCATCGATAAAGGTTATGAAGTAAATATAGCCATCCCTGGCTTCTACATCAAATGGACCATACACGTCAGTGTGTACCAGGACTAATATCTCAGTGGCCCTTTTCTCTTGACCCACAAAAGACAGCTTGGCCATTTTTCCTTGAAGACATGATTCACAGACTGGATAAGACTCAGAAGTCAATAGTCCAAGAAGACCATCTTTCTCCAGTTTGTTGAGTCTGTCCTCTCCAATATGGCCTAGCCTAAGGTGCCACAGATACTTTTGGCTGATTCTATCTCTAGATCTCTTAGACTCTATAGCATTCATAATTTGCTCGTTAATGTTTATACTTGCATCGGTATGCAAATGGTAAAGATTGTCAATAAAGAAAGCACATGTCACAAGTTTATTTTCAAAATAAATAGAACACATATCTTTATTGAAATAGAAATTATAATTATCCTATGCCAACACGGAGATAGAAATCAAAATTTCTACTGGCTATAGGTACAAAATAATAATCTTTCAAAAATAAATTAAATCCTAACGATAGTCGCAGAGGGTAGGTTCCAACGGCCACAGCAGCAACCCTTGCTCCATTGCCGACTCGAAGAGTGATCTCACCTTCTCTCAGCCCCCTAACTTCTTCAAGATCCTGCATTGAAGTGCACAAATGAGCACTTGAATCAAAATTAAGAACCCAACTAGAAGAAGAGAAAATCGTTAGGTTAGTTTTTATAACAAGCAACTCAGATGTACCTTCAGAAGGTCCATCCTTTTTTCTATTCTTAACAGTTGCCAGGTAGACCGGATAGTTCCTTCACCAGTGGCCTTCGACATTGCAATAGAAATATTTTTCTTTATCGTCAGTCTTCTTCGAAACCTATTTTTTGAGCTTGGCCTCATTCTTTTGCTTCTTTGTAGACTTTTTCTTCTTCTTGAAAGAAGACTTCCTTTTGGAGGAAGCTCGCTCCACAGCCAGAACTGTGCCCCTTGAGCTTTTCAAGGTGCCCTCTGCAGTCACCAGCATATTCAATAACTCTGGCAAAGTAGCATCAATCTTATTCATATGGTAGTTCATAATGAACTATCCAAATGAGTCAAAAAGAGACTGGAGGATCATATCCGGTTGTAGTTTCTTATCCATGTTCATACCGAGCTTTTGAAACTCCTCTATGTCCTTGATCATTGTCAAATAATGATCACTGACGGTCTGTCCATCACGCACTTTGCTCTGAAGAGTCTTTGGGAGATTTTAAAATGAGCTGTGTGACTCTGTTCACCATATAACTCTTGCAGGTGAACTAGCATTTCTTTGGTAGTCCTTATGTCTTCATGCTATTGCTGAAGATCATTGGACATGGATGCTAAGATGTAGCACTTTGCTTTATTATCTTCATCCATCCACTTTTCAAGTATAGCTCATTGATCAGTGGATGGGTGAGTAGGTAACTCAGGCACTTCCTGATTTAGGATATAGGTGAGCTTTTTGGAATTGAGAATGATTCTCAAATTTTAGAGTCAGTCTTTGTAATTGGTGCCGGTCAACCTATTTGTATCGAGGATTCAGGCTAAAGGGTTTGAACTCGACATAGTTATCTACAGAGAGAAAATTTTTAATTAGATTTTGTACTTATAATATTATTTATTTTAGAGACTTTAAAAATAAACAAAAAATTTTCATTATTTTCTCGAATCTTCCACACTCCTCAGGTGGGAAACGAAAATCTATACGCAATCAATTTCAAGTGGATACTACGGTCTCATTAATCTATACACACCTCACCTAATAGTTATTGATGAGTATAGACTGATGAGTGGACAACACTTTATCCATTGCTTCATTAAGCAAGATGCAATAGGCTAGATCTCTAAGTCCTGTGGTCTCACCTAATAGTTATTAGCATGTTTCTTAGTTAAGTCAAATCTATCATTCATCAGTGGATGCAAAGCCATCATTGGGATCCTCACCTAACAGTTATTGGGCCCAACCCCATCTCTACCTCGAGACATCACATGTCAACAGAGTGGTTGTATCTTCTCGATGCAATCGAACTACTGTAACTAGCCGAGAACGATCAACGTCAGGAAGGCACCCGCATCTCTACAACGATGGAAGACCTCTAGACTTAATATTTAATAAGAAGATTTACATTTAGATCTCTTCTAAATCAGTAGATCTGACATCCGACTGATTAAATTAGATTAGCACATCAATATGTCTAACCAGCCTAGCTGGCATGGGTGAACTCGAGTCAACAAATAACCTAATATGAAACTAAATCTCTTAATATGGCCAGGTAAGTTAAGATGCATGGGGGTCTCCCTGTTGCTTTCCTTAGATACCAATCAAAATTTGTCAGGTCAGATAATGGAACCAATTAAATAACCACCATCTAAATACTTACCTTAGACACTAAATTGATCGATTAGATTCGATTAGATTAATCTATTGAAATGGGCCCGAGCCACTGAGTCAAATTTTAGTCTTGAGTCAATCAACTCACAACAAAATATAAATCGATACGATCAACTACAACTAAAGTCAACTTTGAACCTTTTTAATCTAATCCCAATCATCCATCGAGTAGGTTCAATCAACTGCTCAAAATCAAAAAATAGATTATAGCCTGATCTAATCAATTAAATCCTACTTGTAGTTTGATCACTTAGACCTAATTTGTTCAACCCATACCCACATACAACAACTTAATTTTAGATCTAAAAATAATTTTAGATTATATTTCATTGGATGCTATTAATGGCTCATGATCTTAAAACTGTTTCAGATCCAAACCTAGTTTCATATATCGAATATATATAGTTTCAGATTTAAATTAAATATGCAACATAAATACATTAATTTCAGATCTAAAACTAAATTTATACATATCAAATATGTATAAAATCAGATCTAAAATAATGATTAAAATATTTTGAAAGTACCTTTTCAAAAATTGATTCACATCAAATTAGGACAACCTTTACAATATAGGGGGTAAACCCTATATCAGGATGATGTGAACTTTTAATCATTCTAATTTCAAATCTAAATCAAAAATAAACATATCATATATATTAATTTTTAGATCTCAAAGATTTAATTTAATTATTTTAAAAATAATTTTCAAAACCAATCAATCTCGTGCTAGGACAACCTTCATAGTATAGGGGATAAACCTTATACCAGGCAATCATATATCAGCACAAAATTGATTTTAAATCATTAAAAATTTCAAATCTAACCCAAAAACCAGATCATATGTGTTTTCAAAAAAATCTGGTTCTGATACCACTGATAGAAAATAGGGTAGGCAGCATGTGTAGATTTTAAAATTTTAAAAACGTGCAGAGAAAAATAAATCGGGTTAAATCCTTTAACCCCACATGTAAGATATCAGATCTAAACCTACCCAAACCTAGAAGAAAGTATATATAATTAATCTAAAATTTAAGAAAAATATGAGATCATATCTTATTACCTTTGCACGGGTAGAAATTCATCGCTTCAGATGATCTCGGATTTGTAGAAGATGGAGCCGCACACGTGTCCAACCTCTACAGATATCTACCGAGATCAATCTCAAATTTTTTTTCTCATAGAAGATTCTTCTTCTCAAGAAGAACCTTGGCCTTGAAGACTTTGATCAACTCTTTTGATTTTAATTGAGAGATCAACTCCTTGATCTGCAGTCTTTTTCTTTTTTTCCTCGATCCTTGATCTCTAAGTCACCAGAACTCCTTATTGGCGCATGGAAGAGAGAACACCCAACCTTTAAGTATGGAAAGGAAGAATATGAGAGAGAAGAGGCATGGAGATTGAGAGAGAATATTTTTTTGATGAAAAATCAATACTAAAAAATCCTAGAGACCTCTCTTTAAATAAACATAAGCCCTGACCCATATTAAGAATCCTGTCATCTTAAAAAGGTAGATCCTTATCTCATAAGAATCCTCTATCTTTTAAATATAATTTATATCAAATAAAATTAGATATAAAAGATAATTAATCAATCTTTTTAAGTATGTATAATAGCCATGCTTGGAATACATGTCAAGTAGTTGGGATGCCATCTCTTGACGCCCCATAAAGGGATCTCCAGCTATAAGAGATGGGGCATGGACCCCACCCTCTCTCCTTCATGCCATGACACATAAGAGAGGGTGGGCCCCTCTAAGATATGGTGCTCGATAATTTTTAAAAAGAAAAAATACGCCACCCATTCTTCCATCTATTCCACAAGCATATTTAGAGATAATTAAGAGATATGAAAGAGATAATGTTAGGATAATTATGCCAACTAATTGATTTAATTAAATCCTCTTGGACTTATAATTAAGAGTCTAATTAAATCAAAATAAATTTAGATTAGGTTCAAGGCTATGGACTTGATCAAATCAAAATCTTAAGAAGAATTAGATTTAAGCATGTGCTAGCATGATTCTCATAAATCTAATAGAGTTTCAAATAAACCTTAACCCAATTGAAACTTTATAAGCCCAATTGGCAAATTTAAGATTAAATTTCTTAATGTGTGACCCCATAGATTTTATTCTATTTGGTAGTTAGATATATTGTGATCTCTATCACAATATCATCGAAACTCTTTTCGATGATTGGAACATTTTCAATTCTACCCTTCGAGGGCCATCGATCATCAAGATGATGCCCGATGAGTCTCACAATCTACTAGTGATACCTAGCAGTATGTAGTGACGATCAAGTAGAATAAAAATATGAATTTCTAGGTGCAGTTATCATATGATTAGTCCTTCTATCATGAGTTCCGACTTGACGAAGGTCATGGAGAACTCGTCAAACCCCATCATCAATCTTATGTAAGATTGGCTCGACTCAAGTTTATTTGTGAATCCTATGGAAACTCTTTTTCAATATTCATACTTGCTTTGGCCAAAGATTGTCTGAACTCAATCTCGCAAATCACATAGGACTTCTCCTTTTCTATCAAGATCGATAAATTTCATCTAGGTGCATTCTACTCCAAACAGCGAATCTAAACCTACTGAAACCATTATACACAGCAAGGACTTGAATGGCTAGAGATCAAGGGACCATGCAATCAAACTCAGTAGCCTCACTATGAATAGCCAATATCACCGCAGGTCAAAAGACCACTCATATCACTATAGCATCGAGAAGACCACTGACGAGTGAGTAGACATCCATGTGGTTCTCATGTTGGTCACGCTCAGTATAAGTTATTCTCTAACAACCACCTGCACCTTCATCCCAATGTCTCTACACTGCATACCCAAGACTCATCTGTCCATAAGAGAGGTGAATTGTGCATCGATCTCAAATGGATTGATCACTGTCCTCTGTGATGATCTCTTGATCGGGAGTATTTAGAAATTAACCACTAATTAATATATGTCTTAAATTCTTAACTCTTTAAGAATAAATAAAAATTATCTTTATTAATTTCTAAGACAAATTATGGACACATAAGCATGATTGGAAAGAAAAAGACCTTTATTTATAATGAAAGTATTACAAGTACAAATTTAGACCTTGAAAATACATAATGTATTAGTCAATAATTGGCTTCTAAAGCACAAATCCAATAGGTAGCTGGTGCATCACACAACCCAAGGGGCATGCATCTATGGGCAAAGGTTCCAAATGGATAGATGAATGTGGTCATTACTTGATCCTTTAGGGCTATGGGGATCTAGTTATAACTAGAGCATTCATCAAAAAAATAGTAGAATCATGTTCAACCAATTTTTCTAACATCTGATCGATAAAGGGCAAATGAAAGTGATCTTTCCTTATGGTTGCATTTAACTTTCTATAGTCAATGCAGACCCCTCATCTGGTTTGGGTCCTAGTTGGGATAAGTGCATTTGCTTCATTTTGGAGCACTGTCACTAGATTTTTTGGGTACTACTTACACCGGATTTACCCACGAACTATTTGAGATAGGATAAATAATTTCATTGTCAAGCAGCTTAAGGATCTCTTTCTTGACCTCTTTCTTCATGGATGGGTTTAGCCTCCTTTGAGGGTCTCTAATAGGCTGGGCTTCTTCTCCTAGGTGAATCCTATATTGGACAATTAAGGGGCTAAT
Organism: Elaeis guineensis; assembly: GCF_000442705.2. NCBI lineage: Eukaryota > Viridiplantae > Streptophyta > Magnoliopsida > Arecales > Arecaceae > Elaeis > Elaeis guineensis. The sequence goes on along the minus strand of NC_026004.2, from coordinate 71,896,870 downwards.
TCATTTAATATCCCCCATCGTCCAGTCTATAGCTACTCATTTTTCTCTAAGAATAGCTAACAACTCTTCCTCTTGCGTTATATCTAGGTTTGATACAATTATCACTGGTAGGATTTCTGATGGACCTATATATGCATACTTGAGGTGCTCAGGAAGTGGTTAAAGGTCCAACTTGAGTGCTTCTTCACTTGATGGCTTAGGCAATGGTTCATCCATTATCATGAGTGGTTCAATTGGTGGTTCCCACTTTGGTTGAGTCCTATGGTCACTAGATGTAGACACCTTATTTTTATCCTCAGATTCTTGGTTCAACCAAAGATCAAATTGTTAGAATTTCTATGTCGGGGCATGCATGTATGTTTCAAAAGTTTTATTTTCTAAATATCATAATAAAATAGAAGATTAAAATTTCTTTTAATCTATATCATGCATGCATAAAACATAGACCACAAAGATCTACTTCATATGCTGAAATTTAACATGTGATCAAATCACATACCTATTTTGTAATTTCTTACTTCAAATTTGGATCTAGAAGAGAAGAAGCTTTCTTTTAGTTACATAAGTGCTCGATCTCTATAGATATTCACTTAGAATCAGCCTGAAACAGTCCTCTTAAAATTAATTTTTTTTTTCAAGAAAAATCAGTCTGCGAATCTAAACGAAGCTTGGATCGCGATCAACTCTTTGATCATTTTCTTGATCTTCTTCTTCTCTTCTTCTCTTGCTTTTCTTCTCTTGATTATGCTTCTATCATGGACCAAAAACTAGCACACAAGGGGATGCCCAAAGCCTTAGGACGTGCAAGAAGAAGGGATGCCCAAATGGGTGGGGCATTTGGACGTCCAAGGGAGAAGAGAGGGAGAGGGGAATAGAGGGCATGGGGCTCTCCTTGGTGGGCGTGGGGCTATTGGTTTGAGTACTTAGAGACCTTAGGGGAGGTTTCTTTAAATAAGCATAAGGTTTAAATTCTATTCAAAACCAAATAAGCACTTAATACAAGTCCTACTTGCATTAGGTTTCCTAATAATTTAAGTTATTCAACTTTCTTTAAGAAACCTATTAGATGCCAACAATTAGAGCCCTTGCACCTACAAAATCACACCCCCTTTTGCACCCAAGGGATGCCCTATCAAGGATCCACAAGCCCTCTAAAGGTGGAACATGCCCAACTTGATCAAATCAAATAGTGCCCCATCAAAATTATCAAGGAAATAAATTAAGGACTTGCATCCTTAATTCATTTGATTCAAAATCTTAGGCATTCAACAATTGGAGCCTAATAAATCTAATTTATTTAAATTATTAGCAGATAATTTAGTTGAATTAATCTTATTAAATAAAAAATTTAAATATAAAAAAAAATTGGGTCCAATCATGTGCTAGTAAGGTTATCTTGAACCCAACAGGATTTTTTTAATCCCAATCGATACTTTATAAGTTCAATTGCTTATTCCAAATCTAATCCCTTTGTTGTGTGACCCCATAGGTTCAATTCTATCTGGTAGTTAGATATACAATGATCTCTATCAAAGTATTATTGAAACTCTTTTTAATGGGTCAGAAACTCATCAAAGATTATCAATCTAGAACAATTCTAGTGAGTTCTCACAATCCACTAGTGACACCTAGCAGTGTGTAGTGGTAATCCAGTAGAATCGAAAAGAACCTCAAGATGTAGTTAACATATGATTTAGTCCCTCTATCATGAGTCCTGACTAGATGGTAGGTCATGAATAAATCATCAAATCTCAATATCAGTCATATAATAGATTCGATCGGCTCAAGTCTAATTGTGATTCTTATAGAAACTCTTTTTCATCAATTACACTACTGTGGCCACAGACTCTGAGACTTAGCCTCTCAAATTTTATAGGACTACTCCTCTCTATCAAGGTTGATAGATCTCATCTTGATGTACATCCTACTTCTACAGTAGACCAACTGTCATCAATATTCACTACAAGGGTTCATTGAGATCATATTTATGTGTCAATCAAACTCTGACAGTCTCACTATGAGTAATCATACCATCTCAGATCAAAGGATCATTTATACAACTATAGCATTAAGACAATCACTGACGATCGAGTAAAAACCCAAATGATCTCTCGTATAGTAATGTTCAGTACTAGTTGTTCTGTAACAACTATCCACACTCATCGCTCTGTCTTTACACTGTAGATCAGAGACTCATCTACCTTGAATAAAGTAATTTATGTGCTGGTCTATCCGGATCAATCACCATCCTCATGATGATACTATGATCGAGAGTATTTATGAATTATATACATATCTCTAATTCTCAATACTTTGAGAATATGTATCGAAAAGTTAATTTCATGGATGATTTAAGAATACATTACACTTGAATGAAAAATAAATTTATTTTTTTATTGATCAAATTAATATATTAAGTATAAAATTGTATCCTAGCTATATTACAATGTGTTAGCCATATTGGCTTCTAGAACATACATTTAACAATCTCCCACTTGGATTAAAGTCAATTGATTACTATTCTAAGTCTCATCTTCTCAAGGTGGACTTTCATTTTAGGCTGGCTCAATTGCTTTATCAGTGAATCTGCTACATTATTCACAGAGTCTACTCTTCGCACCTTGATATATTTTTTTTTCAAAGTAGTCGCATATGATATGATACTGCCGCTCGATGTGCTTTGATTTCTGATGAGACCTCGGCTCCATAGCAAGTGTTATGGCTCCATTGTTATTACAATAAAGTGGTATGGATCCGATGTCATAACCCAAGTTCCAAGATAAACTTCTTGAACCAGAAGTCTTCTTTTGTAGCATCTGAAGCAGCGACATACTCTGCCTCTGTGGTTGAATTCACTATGATGGGTTATCTAGAACTTTTCCAGCTCACTGCGCCACCATTGCAAACGAACATATATCCTGATGTAGGTTTTCTATCATCAGGATCATACATGAAGTCTGAATCATTATACCCTTCGACTCGTAACTCAGAACCTCTTTCAAAGACCAAGCACAAATCCTTAGTCCTTCTTAAGTACTTAAGGATATTTTTCATAGCTATCCAATGCACCTCGTCTAGATTTGACTGATACCTACTCGTGACACTCATAACAAAGGTAATATTAGGTCGAGTACATAGCATGACATACATGAGGCTTTCTATGGCTGAGGCATAAAGAATCCTACTCATGCGCTGAACTTTCTTAGATGTAGTCGAATACATCATCTTAGAAAGATTAATGCCATGCCTAAGATGTAAAAGTTCTCTTTTAGAGATTTTCATGCTGAACCTCTTCATCACCTTCTCTATATATAAGTTTTGTGACAGGCCTAGCATCCTTTTAGATCCATCTCTATAGATCTTTATTCCAAAAATATAGAATGCTTCTTGATACGATCGCGATGCTGTCGTTAGGACACTATGATTATCAATCAAATTTTGACTTTAATAAAAATTAAAAACATGTAGAAAGTAGTGAGTCAGATTGAATCCACTGAGAAGATAAGATTTTGATTTAAAATATTTAATTTTACAAAAAAAATAAAATTTTGGAGAAAGTAATTTAAGTCAGAAAATAAAAAATAAAAAAATAAAAAATAAATCGGGTACTAAGATCAGATCCAAGCATCTACTTGCAATAAAAATAAATAATAAAAATTTAAAAAGTATAAAAATAAATTGGTACTAAGATTTGCTAATTAGATCTTGGCATCTATGTGCAAAAAATAAAAGACAGAAATTTAAAGTACAAAAAAATAAATTTTGCATTAATTGAAATTAAAATTCAAGTATAAAAAATTTAAAAAGAATAATAAAATAAAATAAAAAATAAAACTATAATAAGAATCTGAAGTTAATCAGTCAAGCCTCATCGAAAAGATGGTTGATGATCTCTCCATCTTCCGTCGTACTCCATAGAGTGAACCGACTTCTCTCCTTCTTTTCCTTGGATCCCTAAAGCTATTTAATTTTTTCTCTATTTTTTTCTATACTTTCTATTCAATTTTTCTACTCCCAAAGCTTATTTCCGAACTCTCTATTTATAGATAAATTTTTTATAATTTTTTGATAGAAAAAAGAGATTTAAAATCTTTAGAAATCATATTAATCCCCTTAGGAATATTCCTAACCGTCGGATGGAGCTTGAACCACCCAGATCTACCCAAAATCCATAGTTTTAATCTTTATCAAAGTCGGATCGAACCACAGCCATTTGATCGTATCTAGAATTGGTTTTGGACTATCAAATCATGCTGATAATCTCTTATTCTCAGTCGAAAGCATCCTCAGCCGTCGGATCTCATGATGGATTCATTTTCAACCGTCCGATCATGCAAAAAATCTTTTTATAAACCGAGAACGAACAGCAGCCATTGGATCAATCTTTAGATTAAATCTCAACCATTGGATGGCACAAAATAGCTTTCACTGCCTGTAGACCACGCCAGTAGACCACGTAGCATTTTCGATGGACCGTGCCCTGGCTCTGTGGATCAAGCGACCGGTCCACCGTACATCGAAGACTATTTTCTTTATTTTTGCTCCAATTTTTATCTAAAAAATTGAAAAAAATATGCGTTAAATTTTTCAAAAATTTTTCTTCATTTTGATGTTTAAATTGCTTAATTAAATTAATATCTATTTTTTTATAAATATATCTAATTTTTTATTTTTTTAAAATCTTTTATTTTTTAAAAAATTTAATAAATTCATAAAATTAGAATTTTTAAGAAGATGTTAGCACCATAAATTATCAAAAATACCTATAATAAATATAAAAATATACCACTTATCACACTCTCTAACTTAAACTTTGCTCGTCCTCGAGTAAAGAAAGAATTTAGAATTAAGTACCGTTTAACTTAAAGTTTCAAATTTTACCAAATAATTTTCAAAAGGACCACTGATGTTCAGTAGAGCGTAAATGAGGTATGTCATTGGGGTATTAATACTAGTCAATATGGGAGTTAAACTAAGAACACTAAACTTTTTCTGAACTTTTTCAAATTATCCCTACCTTTATCTCCAAATCATTCACCTTCATATGGACAAGTATATTGTTACTTCCATCCTTCATTTATTGATTGATTTTTTCTTTCTTTTTTTTTTAACGTTGTACTGCTATTGAGTATCTTAACCCCTTAAGCTTTCTGTTTGACCCATGTAGTGAGTTTTCAGTCAATGACTCCCAAACCAGATGGCTTTAGGGCACTTGGTGTTAGATGTGTGCCCTAGATGCCAGATTGACTGACACATTCCTGTACAAATCTAAAGGCAAATTTATAATTTTGACTATAAATCAATAAATGGGTTATTCTTCTATCACATTGTATACATTGTATCTGTGATATATCCTTTGAGTTAGTAGGAATGTCAATTCATATTTTTAAGAATTGAAAATTTAAGGCATGAATTTACATAACTAACTCATAAATAGCTCCTGACCATAGGATCATCATGAGGATGGTGATCGATCCGGAAGGTTGGTATACGATCGCTTTCTTAGGGTAGATATATCTTGAGTCTATAGTGTGGAGACACCAAAGCGAGAGTACAGGTATTCGTTGAGAACAAGAGTACTGAGCGTGACCATATCGAGCAGTCATAAGGAAGTCTACCTTCTCGTCGATGACTAGCTCGATGCTGCAGTTGTGTGTCTAGTTCTTTGACCTAAGGTGCATCAACAGTTCACCTTGAGTGTGTTATAGTTTGACTACACCATAACTCGATCTCCTAACCATTAGGAACCCTAAGGTGTATGTTAGCTGTAGCATATTTATTGTAGGAACCAGGTCGCACCAAGATGAGATCTAGCAACCTCGGGTGATGAGAGGAGTAGTCCTATGATGATCGAAAGATCGAGTCCTTAAGCCCATGGTCATGGCAGAGTGAAATAATTAAAAAGGAGTTTTCCATTGGGGTTTCACATCGTACTCGGATCGATCGATTGATTCATATGACTGATGTTGGGTTTGACGAGTTGACCTTAACCCTAATTCAGTCGGGACTCATGATAGAGGAACTCAATCACACAGGTAGCTGCACTGAGAGGTTCATCTTCAGTTCTGATGGGTTGCCATCACATACTGCTAGGTGTCACTGGTGGATTTTGGGAGTAATTAGAATGATATTGATGATCGATCATTCTAATTATCTGAATCAGAAGAGTTCTGGTCCATCGAAAGGAGTTTTGATGGTGTCGATGATAAGATCATGACATGTCTCATTACCATACAGAATTGAACCTAATTGGGTCACATAAAAAAGGGTTAGAGTCTGGATGTCATCAATTGGGCTAACCCAATTGATTTAGATAAGATCCAATTAGTTTCAAGGAAATCGTGCTAGCACACGATTGAGCCTAACTTTCTCCTCGTGTAATCTTTTCTGTCTCTACTGAGCCAAATATGATTTGACTCATCCAAAGAACCTTGGAAAGGTTTCTCTTAGTCTAAATGAAGCTTGTCCAGTTCAAAAAAGGCTTGTCTTAATTTATAAGGTGAATTTAAGACAAGCACCTGCTAATTCCTGTCACCTGCTAATTTCATTTTAGGACATCTGTCAAATATTGACATATGGGTCTTAAACTGAAGAGAGCTCATTGAAAGATTTTTATGAAGTGTCCACATGCCTAAACCACATCAAATTGGATGCCATAATCAGATTATGGTGTGAGCCCAAATGGATTAAAGTGGGCGCCCCAAATGGATAAGAATGAAAGAGTCCTGATAAACATGGACTCTTTGGTGCCACCTTGCTTGTGCTTATCTAAAGTTGGTACCAACATAGGAGAGAGGGTGAGAGTTCTTATCTGATATGATTAGATGATATCACTCCATGAATCAAATTTTTTTTAGAATTTATTGGAATTTTTTGATTGATCGAATGATGTGGCACTGCGCAGCATACAGGGTCTATAAAATCCCTGTCTGCACCTAGGAATTAAAAAGTTTCTGCTCAATACCCAGCCAAAACGAGAATCCTCTCCTCTTCTCTATATCCTCCCTACTCTCCTCTCTCCCCTCTTCATGTCCAAGGAGTTGGATGTCCATCTAGCAAAGGTCCAAGGCATGGTGATGCATGGAATAGGAAGGCTGTAGGACATCTTCGACAAGCTACTGCTCCAACTTCAGAAGGAGTTCTGAAGTACTTATAAATTAGATAGAGATCTGATTTTTGGAGCATAGATTCATGAGGAGAAGACATTTTAGGTCTTACTTGAGTGGATACTGATAGAGGTCAGGTGCTTGTGTGGCTACATCAGAACCTCAGGCTGTGTTGAGATCATCTACAGGGTAATTAGATTACCCTTGAGGTATTACTTGTTTCCTCATCCCTTTTAGATTTATTTTAGACTTAATATCAGATATGAAGATTAGATCTAGAGATTTAGATCTAAAATAAATATAGAATAATTTTTTTTAAAATTATTCCACTCCAAATTTGATGAAATCTGGAAGATCCTACAAAGGAAAAAGATGGTTTTTCCTTTCAACTGGTATCAGAGCCAAATTTTTGGCTCTACTTCAGATCTAATTTAGATCTAATTTTTATATTTATTTATCTAATACTTAAAAAATTTTAGATATCACATCATATGTGATAAGATCTAAAATTAAAATATTTAAAATTAAATCTAAGAAGATCTAACATGCATGAGATGCATGACTGGACTAGGATTAGTTGAATCCATGAACAGTCTTAAGTTTTATATTTCAATGAAATTAAAATATGAATTAAATTTAATTTATTATCTATTTTTTTAATATTTTAATTATTATAATCAGATCAAAAAATAGAAAATAAAATTTTAATTTTTTCATAAAATTGATCTGTTGCATACCTAGACTAGTTGTAGAATTGTTCCAGTAACTTATCTAGAATAGATTTAATTTTGAATAGTTCAATTTAAATCTTATTTTTCAGATATTACATGTGATGTATCAGATATGAAAGCATGTTAATTAGATCAATTTTTGATATATGAGATGTATGCAAAGCATGTATTAGTTAGATCTTAAATTGTATATGTGATATGTTAATTTAGATCTAACTAGTTTTGTAGTTAAATCTATATTTCTGATTAAGGTGTTCCTCATGGCTGTCTGGTCATAAGAACAAAGTAAGATTTTAAGACTCTCTCTTTTCATTCAATGGGGTGTTCATATGACGTGTAGGGGTACCGCGTGTTCATCCTTAATCAAAAATCAAAACTTACTTTTCTGTAAAATTCTAGATCCTGAAATCCTAAGATTTATTTTACATGCTTTGTTCATGAACTCAAACTTAATTAATAAATTAAGTTTATGAAATCAATTTGGTCTAAAATTGAGAATTTCAGATCTAAGATATTTTTATAAAATTGAGTTCAGGCTTGGGTAGCTCAATTAGGTCTAGCAGTTGATCAAACCGAATCAAGAGTTGGTTAGGTGGGATCATAAAAGCTAATAATTGACCAGCCTAATAAGATTAAGTCTGGGTCAAGGTTGAATCACATTTAGATATGACTCGATCAAGTTAAGATCTAATTTGGCTCAGAGGTTAGAGCCTGGATTGTAGGCTAACCCAATTAGTTTTGGTTCGACAATTTGGTGTCTAAGATAAGTTGGGCAGATGTGATCTACTGCTTTTTAATTGAGAGCTACTCGACTCGAATGCGTTCTTATCGAGTTAATGACATATCCCTCCCACTGGTCTCACTTACCTGGCCACATGTGTCAACTCAATTCTGATTAGAGGTGGCTAACAATTTGAGCTAACCCATACCACTAGGTTAGTCATAATTATTATGACTATATCAAGTCAAGTTTAATGAGACCTAAATCAAATCTTCCTAAGAAAATATTAAGTCTAGGTCTTCCACCATTGTGGATGTGCGGGCCCTTCCCGGGGTTGATTGTTCTCGGCTGGTTACAGTGGCTCAATTGCACCGAAAAGATGCAACTATTGGAGTATGATCCTGGCTCCTCCCATGAACCTTGGGTGTAGCAAAACCAGCAATGAACAAATCTGGATACTTCTGGACTCGATCAAAGGCCCTTGACAAAATCAGCCTGGTTGCTGTCTTCTTCATCAGCCTTTCGTTCCAGATGAAGAATGCCTCTGAAATCACCTCTAAAAAATCCAAGATCTGGTACCCAACCAGATCAGGCCTGGATCGAGGTCTTTCAATTTATAGATCTTGAATTGGAGCATTATAGATAGAAAAGAAGGTAGATAGAAACAGACCTTGCAGATCTGTCCTGCTGCAGCCTTTCTTGTAGATCTATTGATAGAGATCACACCCGTGCCTCAAACGACCTCAGATCAACTCCAGATCTGAGAAAAACTTGTACCAACCTCTTCTCAAGAGATTTCAGATCCTGGACCTGATGTTTGGGTGGCTGCAAGAGAGGGAGAGGAGAGAGAGTTGCCGGCACAAAGGGGGAGGGGGCTAGCGCCTCCCCTTGCTTTCCTGCCTTTTTGGGCCTGGCAGCAAGAAACCCAAGGGTTTCTTGCTCTTGGGGCATAGAGAATGGCTGGAGAGAGAGGGAGAAGAGAGGGAGAGACTTGGGAGAAAGAGTATCTATATTCTTTGGCTTAATCAAACCTATACAGTGCATGTATATATAAACACAGGGTCAAGTGACCCAAACCCAAAACTCCCTTGACCAACTCTATAGGAGATTAGGTTAACCCAAGCCCATGTATACCCATGACTCGACCTAATCTCACCTATCCTGGGTCCAGACCTAGCCCATAAAGAGTTGGTCCCTTGAGGCCCACATAACCTAGACCTCAAGAACCCAAAAGGCCCACAGCCTTTCAACCTAGAGCCCAACTAGCCCTAGAGCCTCCATGAAGCCCTCATGAGTGATGGACCTTGGCCTTACCCTTGGTCCCTTGGGCCTTGGGCACACCATCTGGATCACAACAATCTCCACCTTGGTGTCCCAAGGTCTCAACCAGCTCCACTCTATCCATCAGTCGAATCAGCTCAACACATCTCTGAAAGCTGTCCCGTGGAAGTACCTTCGTAAGTGCATCAGCTGGGTTCTCCTTGGTGTGTACCTTTACCAGCTCCACCTCGCCATCCTCCACAAGCTCCCTGATCCGATGATACCGAATGTCAATGTGCTTTGTCCTTGCATGATAGACTGAGTTCTGTGCTAATAGAAGTACACTCTGGCTGTCACAGTGCACTCTAATGGCCTCCTGAGTAAGACCCATCTCTGTCAACAAACCCTTCAGTCAAATTACCTCTTTAGCTGCTTCTGTTAGTTTGATGTATTCTGCCTCTGTAGTGGATAGGGCCGTGATAGGTTGTAGACTCGATCTCCAAGAAATAGGACCTCCATACAGGCTAAAGATGAAGCCTGTCGTAGACCTCCGGGTATCCACATCTTCACCGAAGTCTGCATCTACATAACCGTCAATCAGCCCCTGAGCCTCCCTGGACATGTCAAAGTATCCCACTGCACCTCCTTACTGTCTGTAGCAGATGCCAACTCCAACTGAACCTGCCAGGTATCTGAATATCCACTTCAGAGCTCTCTAGTGCTCCCTGCCAGGCTGCGCCATGAACTTGCTAACCTGACTCACTGCATGAGCGATGTCTGGCCTACAACAGACCATCGCATACATCAAGCTCCCAACTCTTGAAGCATATGGAACTATCTCCATCTCCTAAGCCTCCACCTCAGTCTATGGCGCTATGGTCTTCGAGAGTTTGAAGTGACCGACAAGTGGCAGCTCCACCAGCTTTGCTCCCTTCATCCCGAACCTCTCTAAGACCTTCTGTATGTAGCCCTCCTGAGATAGATGCAGCACCCTCCGAGCTCGATCTCTGAAAATCTCCATGCCTAGGATCTTCCTTGCAGGGCCCAAATCCTTCATCTCAAACTTCCGAGATAAGGATGCCTTCAGATCCTGGAAAACCTTCCTACTCTTGCATGCTATAAGCATGTCATCCACATACAAAAGTAGGAACACCCTAGAACCATCCTCAAGAGACTAAACATAAACATAGAGATCAAACTCACACCTGGAAAGTCCAATGCTGCGCACATAGGAGTCGAACCGCTTGTACCATTGTCTCGACGACTGCTTCAGCCCGTACAATGACTTCTGCAACAAACAAACCTTTCCCTCTGATCTTGGATCCCCAAAATTGTGTGGCTGCTCCATGTAAATCCTCTCCTCCAAATGCCCATGGAGGAATGCCATCTTGACATCCATCTGCTCCAGCTCTAAATCCTGAGCTGCTACAATGCTCAGTAACACTCTGATGGAAGTATGTCTGACGATGAAAGAAAAAACCTCGCTGAAGTCGATGCCTTCCTTCTGGGAGTATCCCTTGGCCACTAACCTCATCTTGAATCTGATAGCTCCCTACTCTGAAGGCCCTTCCTTGCGACTGTAGACCCATTTGCAGCCAATGGGCCTCTTCCCCTGTGGCAACTGCACCAATCGCCACGTCTGGTTCTGGTGGAGAGACTGCATCTCCTCGGACATCGTCTGGACCCATCGCTCTCTATCTTGGCTCTCAATAGCGTCCTGATATGTATATGAGTCTCCATTCGCTATCACCAGGGCATATGACAGCATCTCCTCGAAGTCATATCGGCCCGGTTGCCTGATGGTCCTCTTGGGCTTGTGTAGGGCAACATCGATATCAGTCCTCGATCCAGCTCGCTCCTGCTGGACCTCTCCACCTCGATCATCCATCCGAGTCCTCTTCACCTGTGGAGACACCTTAGATAGGTTCTTCATCTGAATGTCATGTCCTCCCATAGTACCTGCAAGAGGCAAAATCAAAGAGGTAAGCTATCCAGTAGTGCCCTGCTGGACCTCCTCCTGCTCTTCCTGCTCCTCCATGCCTGCTTACCTCCGTAGGACTAACTCCTCATCAAAAGTCACATCCCGACTAATGATGACCTTCTTTTCCAAGGGATCCCACAGCCTGTATCCCTTAACTCCTCACGGATAGCTTAGAAACACCATCTTGCGTGATCGGATGTCTAGCTTGCTCCGCTCACCAGCTCCAATGTGCACATAGGCCGTGCACCCAAATACCCGTAGATGGCCCAGCCCAACTGTCCTCCCAGACCACACCTCCTCTGGAAGCCTGCCATCCAACCTGGTGTGAGATGATCGATTGACCAAGTAACCCGCCGCGTTAACTGTGTAAACCCAGAACTCCTTTGGAAGCCCTGCCTGCAGCCTCATGCATCGTGCCTTTTCCAGAAGTGTTCTATTCATCCTCTCGGCCACCCCATTCAACTATGGAGTCTCTTTAACTGAGAAGTGTCTCCTGATCCCACACTCCTCATAGTAGTCCTGAAACGCTCTGCTGGTGTACTCCCCACCATTGTCTGACCTCAGACACTTCACGCTCCTCCCCTGCTCCTTCTCCACCTCAGCTCTCCAGATCTTGAACTTGGTGAAGACCTCTGACTTTTCTCTCATGAAGTAAATCTAGAGTTTTCTTGAGAAATCATCAATCGGGGTCATGAAGTATCTGGCCCCATTCCTAGCTGAAACTGGGGCTGGTCCCCACACATCTGTGTGTACTAACTCCAAAGGGGCTGCACTGCGGGCTGTACTGATGTTGAACTGAACTCTCCTCTACTTTTCCATCTGGCAAGGCTCACAGATCTCTCCTGTAGCACCATCCTCCAGATCAGAGATTAGTTTTCTCCTGCTCAACTCTCTCAGCCCCTTGTCACCCATGTGGCCTAGGCGGTAGTGCCACATCCTCCCTGCTGGTCCTGTGCTGCAGCTGCTGCATCAGACTCTCTGGTCACCACAGATCCCTCCATGCGATAGAGGTTATTGTCCAACCTCCTACCTCTCATCACTACCATAGCTCCATTGGAGATATTTAATACTCCGCTTCTAGCCCTACTGCTGAAGCTGTATCCACTATGCTCCAAGTAGCTTAGTGACACCAGATTCTTTTCCAGCTCCGGGATGTGTTTTACATTTGTCAATGTCCTCACAATCCCATCAAACATCCTCACCCTGACTGTCCCTATCCCAGCCACCTTGCAAAGATGATTGTCGCCTAGAGTCACTGATCCCTCATCTGTCTTGGTGTATGTCGCAAACCAAGACCAATGTGGTGTGTAGTGATGTGAGCACGTAGAGTCTAGTGTCCACTCCTCTGTGTAATGCCTGTGACCATCTGATACCACAAGTAGATCATCCTCCACCTGCTGCCCAGCAACTACACTCACTGATTCTGAGCCACTTCTTTCTCCCTTCTTGCTCTTCCATAGTGGACATTCTCGCTTGAAGTGTCTGAACTCGTTGCACTTGAAGCATTTCATCTCTTTCTTTTCCTTCCTGGACTTGGACCGCCCCCTGGACTTGCTTCTGCCTCTACCTGTTCTCTCCCCTACTGCCAAACCCTCCTGGAGAGCCTGATCTCTGGTCAACTTTTTCCTTTGCTCATTAGATCTCAGCACCGAGACCATATCCTCATATTCCAGAGTCTCTTTGCTGTAGAGCAGTGTAGTCACCAAAGAGTCATATGATCCTGGCAGCGAACACAAAAGCAACAGAGACTTGTCCTCCTCATCCAGCTTCACTCCGATATTCATCAACTCCGTGCATAACTAGTCAAACCTCTGAATGTGGCCAATCACATCAGATCTCTCCTACATCCGAAGACTGTACAACCTCTTCTTCAGATTAGCTTGTTGCACATATTCTTCCCCATATACATGGTGTGCAACTTCGACCAAAGGTCCTTTGGGGTCTTTTCTTCGAGCACCGAATACAACATCGCATCCACCAAACATCCTCTGATCATCGAGCATGCTTTCTTCTCCAACGATGCTCAATGTCTATCTGTCATTCCCTTAGGCTTCTCATCCAAAGCCTGATCCAGATCTGCTTGCACCAGAAGATCCTCCACCCGAATTTTTGCCATCAAACTTCTCGATATCGACCTTCATATTGCTGCCAATGATTGGATCCAAGCCAAACAAGCAATATAAAATCAAGAAGTGTAGAATATACCTTGATGGTACCTTGCTGAAAATTTTCAGCACTTGGGATCTTCAACTTCTTGCGCTTGAAACTGCTTCCTTACCACCATGGCTCTGATACCAACTATTGGAGCATGATCCCAGCTCCTACCATGGACCTTGGGTATAGTGAAATCAGCAATGAACAAATCTGGAGACTTCTGGACTCGATCAAAGGCCCTTGACGAAATCAACTTGGTTGCTATCTTCTTCGTCAGCCTTTCATTCCAGATGAAGAATGCCTCTGAAATCACCTCTAAAAAATCCAAGATCTGGTACCCAACTAGATCAGGCCTAGACTGAGGTCTTTCAATTTATAAATCTTGAATTAGGGCATTTTAGATAGGGAAAAATATAGATAAAAATAGACCTTACAGATCTGTCCTGCTGCAGCCTTTCCTGTAAATCTGTTGATGGAGATCACACCCGTGCCTCAAACGACCTCAGATCAACTCCAGATCTGAGAAAAACTTGTACCAACCTCTTCTCAAGAGATTTCAAATCTTGGACCTGATGTTTGGGTGGTTGAAAGAGAGGAAGAGGAGAGAGAGTTGGTGGCACAAAGGGGGAGGGGGCTAGCGCCTCCCCTTGCTTTCCTACCTTTTTGGGCCTGGCGGCAAGAAACCCTAGGGTTTCTTGCTCCTGGGGCATGGAGAATGGCTGGAGAGAGAGGGAGAAGAGAGAGAGAGACTTGGAAGAAAGAGTACCTGTATTCCTTGGCTTAATCAAACCTATATAGTGCATGTATATATAAACACAAGGTCAAGTGACCCAAACCCAAAACTCCCTTGACCAACTCTATGGGAGATTAGGTTAACCCAAGCCCATGTACACCCATAACTCGACCTAATCTCACCTATCCTGGGCCCAGACCTGGCCCATAAAGAGTTGGTCCCTTGAGGCCCACATAACCTAGACCTCAAGAATCCGAAAGGCCCACAGTCTTTCAACCTAGGGCCCAACTAGCCCTAGAGCCTCCATGAAGCCCTCATGAGTGATGGACCTTGGCCTTAGCCTTGGTCCCCTGGGCCTTGGGCACACCACCTGGATCACAACAGCAACCATGTCCATTAGGCATTGGATGCTACTAATTAGAGGATGGGTTGGGCTCAATATTTTGAATACGGTGAGGGACCCAATCAGGAATCTAGTTCGTACAAATGGTGGGTTTGGCTTAATTAAGGATTGGAGCAATATTCCAGATAGGTGAGCTTCATGAATTAGAGATCAAGTTTTGGGTGCATCATGATTAGAGAATCATTGGATAAGAGTTGTCCACTCATTGGTTCACCCATCACCAATAACTGTTAGGTGAGGTGATGAGCCAGTCGGTGAGACCGCACCACCCACTAGAAATCACTGATCATGGAGATTTTCACATCTCTACCTAGGGAGTGTAAGGATCTGAGAAAATAGTGGGAGCCTAATTTGTTTAAAAATGAAACCCATAAATAAATTGGTTAAGTCTGATTACAAAATCTAACTAAAAACTTTTGATTCTCTATAGGAAATATGTCTGCCTCAAATATCCTGACCAAAATACTAGACACCCACAGATTGACTGGATCCAATTTCAAGGACTGGTTGAAAAACTATAGAATTATTCTAGGTTTCGAAAAATTGACTCATGTCTTGGATCAGGACCCACCTGTCATGCCAGTACGTCCGATTGCTGAACAGAGAGCGTCTCTGAAAAAGTAGATGGATGATGATAACAAAGCAAGGTACTACATGTTGGGTGCAATGTCTGATGACTTGCAGTGCCAGCATGAGAATATTTTGACTACCCGCCAAATGTTAGCTCACTTGCAAGAGTTGTTTGGTAAATAGAGTCGCATGGCCAAGTATCAAGTATGTCAAAGACCTTTTAAGGCCAAGATGCATGATGGGCAATTAGTCCAAGATCATTGTTTGACAATGATCAAGGATCTTGAGGAGCTTGAGAAGCTCGGTATCATCGTAGATAAAAATTTTCAGATTGATGTGATCCTTCAGTTCTTGTCCAATGCATATGGTCAGTTCATCATGAACTTCCATATGCATAAGATGCAGTGTACCTTGGCCGAGTTAATGAACATGCTGGTTACGGCTGAGCTTTCCATGAAGGGTTCAAAAGGCTCAGTTCTTACTGTAGAGCGGACTTCTTCCAAGAGAAAGTCTTTTAGAAAGAAAAAGAAATCTGCGAAGAAGCAAAAGGTAGATGGCAAGAAGAAGAAGACAGAACTGAAGAAGAAGGTTGCTGATAAGAAAAAATATTTCCACTGCCAATCAAACGGCCATTGAAAGCGAAACTATCCTCAGTACCTGGCCACCCTGAAAAATAAGAAGGATGGTCCTTCAGGAGGTATGCTCATTTTAGAATCTAATCATACAGTTTCTTCTGCATCAAGTTGGGTGCTTGACTCTGATTCTAGTGCTCATTTATGCACTTCTATGCAGGGTCTTGAGGAGAGCAGGAGGCTGAGGGATGGAGAGATGATCCTACACATCGAGAACGGAGCAAGAGTTGTTGCTGTGGCCATGAGAACCTACCCTCTGCAATTACCGTTAGGATTAGATTTAGTTTTAAGAGACTGTTATTATGTGCTTGCAGCAAGCATGAATTTGATTTTTATTTCATGTTTAGCACAAGAAGGCTATGTGATTAGCTTTCATAAGGATCATTGTAATATTTTTTATGAAAATAATAAAGTTGCAGATGATTTTCTTATTAACGGTCTCTATCAGCTACATATTGATGTATCTGTATTTAATATCGAACAAAATGTGAATGCCATAGGAATTAAAAGGCCTAGAGATAGTCTAAATGATAGGTATCTGTGGCACCTAAAGCTAGGTCATATAGCGGAAGACAGGGTTAACAAATTGAAGAAATCTGGGCTATTGAGTCCGTTGACTTTCGAGTCATATCCAGTTTATGAATCATGTCTTCAAGACAAAATGACCAAGCTTCCTTTTATGGGACATGGGGAAAGGGCCACAGACCTACTTGCCCTAGTACATATGGATGTGTGCGGCCCATTTGATGTGCCGGCTAGAGGCAACTCATCTACTTTATTGCCTTTATCGATGATATGTCTAGGTACGGATATGTGTTTCTAATGAAACACATGTCTGAAGCCTTTGAAAGGTTCAAAGAATTCAGATATGAAGTAGAAAAATAAACAAGAAAGCCCATTAAGGTTCTTCGATCAGACTGAGGAGGTGAATACCTTAGTTGGGAGTTTCTAGACTATCTTAAGGACAATGGTATAGTCTCTCAATGGACTCCACCTGGAATACCTCAACTCAGTGGGGTTTCAGAACGGAGAAACCGAACCCTATTAGATATGGTCCGTTCCATGATGAGCTTCATGGATCTCTTTGAATTTTTTTGGGGACATTGTCTCATAACAATAATTTATGATTGAATAGAGTTCCCTCTAAAACCGTTCCTACCATACTGTATGAGATATGACATGGTAAGAAGCCAAGTCTGAATCATCTTAGAATTTGAGATTGTCCGGCTCATATCAAGAGACAGCAGACGGATAAGTTAGAGTTCAGATCTTTTAGAGCTTGATTCATAGGATATCCTAAAGAGTCATTAGGATACTAATTTTATATTTCGGAAGATCACAATATGATTGTGAGTCGAAATACTATTTTTCTTGAAAAATAATTTATTCAAGATGGTGGCATCGGAAGAATAATTAAGCTAAAAAAGAATGTCTCCCAAGAGCAACGAGCTAAAGAACCTAAGGAACCAAATCAATCAAAACCAGTCCTAACACATGTAGGAACCAGATCTAGGATTTCAGAGTTAGATCTTGAAAATTTTTCAAGATCATACAGTGGAAGACTAAAATAAATCAAAATTTATTTTTTAAAACTAGAGAATCCCTAGATCTAACATCTTATTACATGATTATTACATAGTATTAAATCAAAAATCAAAATATATAAATATAGCATGAACTACATGTTGATCATATCAACATGTTTTTATACCACATATAATGTATGTATTAAACAATAGATAAGATCTATTACCTTGCAAGTTAGACGCTCTAACCTCGCTGATCTGGGCTTAAGGATGATGTTGCAAGCCACACACGCATCCGACCTCTAGGAGTCGTCCACACGAGCCCACGAATCTCGATCAGAAGTCTTGCTTCAGAAAATCAGCACAGTATACTAGTACTGCGCTGATCCTTCTTTGATGGTTGATCAGGTGCCTCCTTCTTCTTGATTTGGACTCTTCCAAAGATGGAAAGTAGAAGAAGGAGTTTCAGATCTGAGACACTCTCAAGAAACTCAAGATGGAGGTAGAAAAGATATGAAAACTAAAAATCCTTAGAAGAAGACCCTCTTCTTCTTCACATTTTTCTCTCTAGACATCCTAACTTACGTCTTTTATATCTCCACGACCCAAAGGTCTTTCTCTCTGATTTTTGGATGAAACAAATGTATCTCAAATATCTGTCTTCTTCTAAAATTTTATGAAAAAACTCATCTTATATAGAGAGATATAATAGAGTCCTTATCTAGGTCAAATACCTAGTCAAGGCTTATCCAAACATGGCAAGTTAAGGGGCGCCCAACTCTTGAGCACCTCCTCCATATTTTCATGCATGGATCACCAGAAAAGGGTGCACAATATAAACCCTAAAAGATACAAAAATTCTAAAAAAAAATTTGGATTAATTCGGTGCAAAATTGAAAGAGTTTTGGATTTCTAAAACTCTATCTCATAGAATTCAAAATCCAAACTTATTCCTTTTTGATTTGATCCAAACCACCTTCCATGTAAGAAAGAAGAGAGGAAACCTTTTGTGAATGTGGGAGAGACCTGGGAGAGGGCTTTTGTCACACAAAATAAGTGGAGATTGGCGTTGAATAAGAGAGAGGGCGTGGGGAAGGCTTATGTGGCGCAAGGTGGAATCCTAGTCTTACTAGGATTCTATCTCATGACTTGTTTTAATTTGATTTCTCAAACTAAATCAAACCAAAATTAGATCAACCTAATTAAAATAGGTCTTAATCCAATTAAAAACCTAATTTAATCAGATTTAAATCTGATTTAATTTTCTAATCAAATTAGAAATTAGATTGACCCAAGTCCTAGTTGAACTAGGACTAGTTTTTCCTTGCACTTGGCATATCCAATAAATCAATTGAACTTGATCCAATCAAGCCCAAACTAAATCTAATTAAATCATATTTAATTAGACTTAATCTCAGCCCATTGGCTTAATCAAATTAAGCCAATTAGCAATCGAATTGCTAATCGATCCTCCTGCAACACTTGCACTGGGTTAAATGTCAATCGTATTGATCATTTAACCCTAGAATGATTCTTAATCGTTGATCAACCATCCGATCGGATCATGAACTCTAATGTGTGTGATCTCATAGGTCCGAACCTAAGTCGGTAGCATAGGAATAAATTTCTATACCAATCGAAGTGACCATCTAGCAATGGTACCCGACGACTGGATAGGTCGAATGTGTAGAACAACATCCTTAGAACCCATGCGGATATAGTTTTCATATAATTTATCTCCTTGACCAAAATGATCATAGGACACCTCAGAGTTTAACTGTCAACTCTGATCAGGTTGTCCACATTGTATTTCAAAATATCAAATCCATCTGATGGATTACCCTGGTCAAGGTTTTGCTAAATTGAAATACAGCGACTCATTCTTCTCCAACTCTTGGAGTGGTCAATCCCATCTCGATCACACTCTGACTTCGCAAGTACTTGAATGTGCCCAGAAGCCTTTCGTCCCTGAATTAAAAATTCAGTTAGTCCAGTACCAAAGCACAGTGAGTTGCTTGCAAGTCACTGAGGCGATCTCAAGTCTAAGGGACACTTATACCTATATCCCATCAGAGATATTCTCGATAGCAGAATACTCTGGAGTTGGTCATGTTCAATGATGATGTACCCTTATATCTCACCTGTATGCCATACCAGTGTCTCCACACTCCTTGGTTAAGAGGACAACCAACCCATATGGCCTACAGCGACCTATGCTCGATAGAAGCTGTCATCCTTATTAACAGCCTATCATTTGGTCGTGAACAGTTTCAAGGACTAATCGATAAATCCTCTCTTTATCGAATCTAAACAGTCCTAAGGACTTCATCATAACAACGGAGTTCATTAGAAGATGAAAGCTTATGATGAAAATGCCAAATATATTTTATTTATTAACAAATCAATTACCATACTTGGTTGCTCAACCGTCAACAGCTTGACGATTGGCTTTTTGGGACACATTTCTCAATAACTCTTACTTGTCCTAAAGCCACTCGGCACAGTATCTAATACCCATCTTCGACTTGTGGTTGTCGAACTCCTTTATTGCCAGGGCTTTAGTGAAGGGGTCGGCCAGGTTCTCCTTTTCGTCGATCTTCTGAAGGTCGACGTCACCTCGATCCATGATCTCTCAGACCAGGTGGAAGCGGTGCAAGATGTGCTTCGTCCGCTGATGTGCTTTGGGTTCCTTCACCTGAGCTATGGCACCAGTGCTGTCGCAGTAGAGTAGGACTGGACCATCGAGGAAGGGTGCTACTCCGAGCTCGTTGATGAATTTTCTCAGCCACACAGCTTCCTTCACAGCATCTGATGTTGCGATGTACTCCGCTTCACAAAACAGAGTCTGCCACAGTATGCTGCTTGAAACTCTTCCAGCAGATGGCTCCACCATTCAGAGTAAAGATATAACCCGACATGCTCCTGCTGTCATCATGGTCAGATTGGAAGCTGGAGTCTGTGAACCTCACAAGTTTCAAATCTGACTCACCATAAACCAACCATTGGTCCTTAGTATTTCTCAAATACTTAAGGATGGCTTTAACCACTTTCCAGTGGTTTTCTCTGGGATCAGATTGGTATCTACTCACTACTCCTAGTGAGTATGCCACATCTGATCTTGTACATGTCATGGCGTACATGATAGATCCAACGGCTGAAGCATATGGGACTCTACTCATACGCTCTCTCTCTTTAGGAATTGTCAGACAATTCTTCTTAGAGAGAGAAATTCCATGGCCTATCGGTTGATAGCCCTTCTTGGAATTCTCCATGCTGAATCTCTTCAGCACAGTGTCTATGTACATGGACTGGGATAACCCAAGCATCCTTTTAGATCTATCCCTATAGATCTTCATCCCTAGGATGTAGGATGCTTCACCCAAGTCCTTCATGGAGAACTGTGATGACAACCAAACTTTTATTTCCTATAGTGCGGGGATGTCATTCCCGATTAAGAGAATGTCATCCACGTACAAGACAAGGAATACCACAACTGGACCATTTGCCCATTTATAGATGCAGGGCTCTTCACCATTCTTAATGAAGCCATACGTTTTGATCACCTTATCAAAATGCATGTTCCAACTCTGAGAAGCTTGCTTGAATCCATAAATGGATCTCTGAAGCTTGCACACCTTGGACTCATCTGTGGATGTAAACCCCTCAGGTTGTATCATATACACCTCTTCAGTCAGCTCTTCATTCAGGAAAGCTGTCTTTACATCCATCTGCCAGATCTCATAATCCAGATGGGTAGCTATTGCAAGCATTATCCGAATGGATTTGAGCATTTCCACAGGAGAAAACGTCTCGTCATAGTCAATACCATAATGTTGACGATACCCCTTGGAAATCAGATGGGCTTTATAGGTCTCCACCTTTCCGTCTGCGCCCCTCTTCCTTTTGAAGACCCATTTACACCCAATGGGTTTAACCCCTTCAGGTGTGTCAACCAATGTCCATACATTGTTGACCTTCATGGACTCCATTTTGGATTTCATGGCTTCAAGCCATTTCTCAGAATTAGGTCTCTGCATTGCATCCATATAGGTGATCAGATCCTCATTATTCTCATCAAGTTCGATGGGATCACCGTCCCGGATCAAAAAACCGTAGTATCTGTCCGGCTGACGAGGTACTCTACCGGATCGCCTTAATGGTGCAGGTACATTGGGCTCCGAATATGATCTAATCATATCAGACTCAGGTTCAGCTATTGGTGTCGGTCCTTCTACCTGTTGAACTTCATCAAGTTCAATCTTAGAGGCAACGGTTCCTTCACCAAGGAACTTCTTTTCTAAAAAGATTTTCTTAAGGCTGACGAACACCTTTTGTTCATCAGCATGGTAGAAAAAATATCTTTTTGTCTCTTTGGGTTACCCTATGAATGAGCATTTGTCAGACCTAGGTCCAAGTTTGTCTGTGACTAATCGTTTGACATAGGTCGGGCACCCCCAGACCCTAAGATGTGAAAGTGCTGGCTTACGTCCCGTCCATATCTCATATGGAGTCTTAATTACAGACTTACTTGGAACCCTATTTAACAGATAACAGGCCGATTCGAGTGCATATCCCCAGAAGGATATCGGCAAGCTAGCAAAATCCATCATGGATCGGACCATGTCTAACAGAGTCCGATTCCTCCTTTCAGACACACCATTATGCTGTGGTGTTCCTGGAGGAGTCCATTGGGAGAGAATCCCATTCTCTCCTAGATATGTGAAAAATTCACTAGAAAGGTATTCTCCTCCTCGATCAGATCGAAGAGTTTTAATACTCTTCTCAGTTTATTTTTCTACTTCACTTCGGAATCGTTTGAATATTTCAAATGAATCCGACTTATGTTTTATCAGATAGACATATCCATATCGGGATAGGTCATCCGTGAAAGTTATGAAGTAAAAATATCCACCTCTAGCACTGGTGCTCATGGGCCCGCATACATCAGTATGTACTAGGCCCAAGAGCTCAGTAGCTCTCTCACCTTTTTCAGTAAAAAGTGACTTGGTCATTTTACCAAGAAGACAGGACTCACAGGTTGGAAGTGATTCACAATCACTAACTTCGAGGATTGCCTCTTGAGTCTACCTGTTTATTTTGTTCTTGTTTATATGACCTAGTCTACAGTGCCATAAGTACATATCTGATACACTATCTAATCTAGGGTTCTTGCCAGTAAAATAGACTCTTATCAGGCTTGATCTTTTTGGTCTGGCTCTGTACTGATGTCCCAGCTTGAACTTGCACCTTCTTCACTTTCTTTTTCTTGTTCTTCTTCCCTTTCTTAAAAGGTCGAGAACCAGAAGACGAACCTCCCAATAAGTTCACCGACTCCTTGAGGAGTTGGTGATCTTTTTCAAAGTTCTAAAGCAACCCCAGTAATCCGTGGTAGTTTACTTCAGGCTTTGTCATTCTATAATGAGTGAGGAATGGGAGATAAGACTTGGGCAGCGAGTTCAGTATTGCATCTTTCCCAAGCTGCTCATGCAAGGGAAAGCCGAGCTTGCTCAATCATTCCATCAGCTCGATCATGTACAATACATGATCAGTGACAGAGGCACCATCCAGCATTTTGGCGTTAAAGATGGCACAACGAGTCTTGTACCTCTCTACGTCATCGGGTGTGCTAAAGGCATCCTCCAACACTTGAAGCATGTCTTTTGGCTGAGTCATCTCGAATCTGCGACTGAACTCATCGCTCATGGTAGCCAGCATGATACAGCACACCGTGGTCCGATCACTGAGCCACTTCTGGTAAGTGTCTCTGACTGTTCCACATGCATTGACAGCTGGCTCCTCAGGTGCAGGATCCATTATCACATATAGGATCCGTTCATGCTCCAGGACTATCTTCAACTTTCGATACCAGCTACCGAAGTTGGGTCCCACCAACTTATCATTGTCCAATAATGATCGGAGCGATAGGGAAGTGGCCATATTTGCACAAAGGAGAACCATAACCTAATTAGTAATTGATTCATTAAACCTAAAGATTTGGACTTTAATCAAAAGGTTTCTCCCACTATTTTATTCGAATTGGTAGCCTCTACCTCCAATTCGAGAAATTACCCTAATTCCTTAGCGGGTACTAGAATCCACTTAGACTACACACAAGCCCAACTTTGGTTGGCCAACCCATGTACATCTAAGGGTAGGTTCATAACCAATTATTTCTCTAAATAATTTTTAGTAATTTTAATTTTGCCCCAGAAACCTAATCAGTAGGCTTTGGCCTCCACTGTAAGGATCTAGTTAGGTCCAACCATTAACATGATCATACATGGTGTATCTAACCAACGAATGATTAAGCCCAATTTTGGTTGGCTCACCTAACCACAATTAGAGAGATACTTCCAAGTCATCATATGATGAGTGATAATTCCATTAGTCAACAAGCACCAGGCCTTTGGGTCTGCAATGATTATTGAGTTAATAGACTCATTATCAAACACCTTAATGGGAGGCTATGACTCAATTATCTCCATAACTTTATCATTTTAAGGATCTAATAATTTTAGAGAATTTAAATAATATAGAGGATGAGGTCAGATGAACCAGCTTATCATGATCCTCCCACTGGCTTCACCAAGTCAGCTTAAGGGAGACCATTAAAAGGGCTGGTCTAGGAGCACATAAATCAGTCACACTGATTTACCTAGCTGACATGGGTCAGCTCGAATAGTCAAGTGATCCGATCAAAATATAATTTCACCAAGAGGCCAGGTAAGTTCGTTCAGTGGGAGGGTCTGCCAAAGCTTGCCTTAGACACCATCAGAAATGGCCAGATAAGCGGGCTCCCAATTAAAAACCATCGGTCTGGTTTACCTTAGACACCAACTGGTTTAATTAGTTTCGATTAGATCAACCTAACAGTTTGTGCTAGACCACTTAGCCAAGAATCAAGTCCATTTGGTTCTCGTTAAAGACATGGACTTGACCAACTACAACTATTGTAATTGATCTAGAGAATCCTTGACCTAATCTAAGACAACAATTGATTAGATTTAGTCAATTCTCTAATTAAGTCCATATTTAATCTAACCATAGGTCTAACCCAATTAATGGACCTAATTCCCACTAACCCATTAACCCAATGTGTTATGATTTGTTTCTTAGGTTCTCCAATTCACAATCCTAGAACCTAATCAAACAACTTTTTAATTCTTAATTATGTTTTGGATTGAGGGTTGGGTTCGACTTTTCAAAAAATAATTTTTATATTTGTAAAATAATTTTACAATATGATTCTACCAATCATATTGCATGTTTGATTCGTAATCAAGATACAAGTGAAATAAACATGAAACTACTTTAGATCTAATCTAAACAGGTTCATGTAATTGAAATAATTTCAACTTTAAACAATTTTTTTGCACAAAAATTATTAACAAAGAGATTTTATTTCAGTTTTAAATATTTTTTAAATTTAATAAATCATAAATTTAATCTAGATCATATCTAACAAATTTATGATTAAAGATAGATCTACACAAACTAGGACAACCTTTGCACTGTAAGGGGTAAACCTTACAGCAGGACAACCTTGCAGTCTGTGATTGATCTAAAATTTTAATTTTAAATTTAATAATCAGATTATAAATTATATCTAATTTAAAAAATAATCTAAGCATGTATAAATAATTATGTAATAAAGAACCTAGGCTCTGATACCAATTGTAGGAACCAGATCTAGGGTTTCAGGGTTAGATCTTGAAACTTTTTCAAGATCATACAGCGGAAGACTAAAATAAATCAAAATTTATTTTCTAAAACCAAAAAATTTCTAGATCTAAGATTCTATCACATGATTATTATATAGTATTAAATCAAAAATTAAAATATATAAATATAGCATGAACTACATGTTGATCATATCAACATATTTTTATACCACATCTAATGTATGTATTAAACAATAGATCAGATCTATTACCTTGCAAGTTAGATGCTCTAACCTCGCTGATCCGGGCTTAAGGATGATGTTGCAAGCCACACACACATCCAGCCTCTAGGAGTCGTCTACACGAGCCCACGAATCTCGATCAGAAGTCCTGCTTCAGAAAATCAGCACAGTATGCTAGTACTGCGCTGATCCTTCTTTGATGGTTGATCAGGTGCCTCCTTCTTCTTGATTTAGACTCTTCCAAAGATGGAAAGTAGAAGGAAGAGTTTTAGATCTGAAATACTCTCAAAAAACTAAAGATGGAGGGAGGAAAGATATGAAAACTAAAAATCCCTAGAAGAAGACCCTCTTCTTCTTCACATTTTTCTCTCTAGATATCCTAACTTGCATCTTTTATATCTCCACGACCCAAAAGTATTTCTCTTTGATTTTTTGATGGCACAAAAGCATCTCAAATCTTTATCTTCTCTTAAAATTTTATGAATAAACTCATCTTATATAGAGAGATATGATAGAGTCCTTGTCAAGGTCAAACACCTAGTCAAGGCTTATCCAAACATGGCAAGTTAAGGGGCGCCCAACTCTTGAGCACCTCCTCCATATTTTCATGCATGGATCACCAGAAAAGGGTGCATAATGTAAACCCTAAAACCAACAAAAATTCTAAAAAAAAATTTGTATAAATTCGGTGCAAAATTGAAAGAGTTTTGGATTTCTAAAACTCTATCTCATAGAATTCGAAATCCAAACTTATTCCTTTTTGATTTGATCCAAACCACCTTCCATGTAAGAAAGAAGAGAGGAAACCTTTTGTGAACATGGGAGAGACCTGGGAGAGGGCTTTTGTCGCACAAAATAAGTGGAGATTGGCATTGAATAAGAGAGAGGGCGTGGGGAAGGCTTATGTCGCGCAAGGTGGAATCCTAGTCTTACTAGGATTCTATCTCATGACTTGTTTTAATTTGGTTTCTCAAATCAAATCAAACCAAAATTAGATCAACCTAATTAAAATAGGTCTTAAACTAATTAAAAACCTAATTCAATCAAATTAAATTAGATTTAAATCTGACTTAATTTTTTAATCAAATTAGAAATTAGATTGACCCAAGTCCTAGTTGAACTAGGACTAGTTTTTCCTTGCACTAGGCTTATCCAATAAACCAATTGGACTTGATCCAATCAAGCCAAAACTAAATCTAATTAAATCATATTTAATTAGACTTAATCTCAGCCCATTGGCTTAATCAAATTAAGCCAATTAGCAATCAAATTGCTAATCGATCCTCCTGCAACACTTGCACTGGGTTAAATGTCAATCGTATTGATCATTTAACCCTAGAATAATTCTTAATCGTTGATCAACCATCCGATCGGATCATGAACTCTAATGTGTGTGACCTCATAGGTCTGAACCTAAGTCGGTAGCATAGGAACAAATTCTTATACCAATCGAAGTGACCATCTAGCAATGGTACCCGATGATTGGATAGGTCGAATGTGTAGAATAACATCCTTAGAACCCATGTGGATATAGTTTTCATATAATTCATCCCCTTGACCAAAATGATCATAGGACACCCCAGAGTTCAACTGTCAACTCTGATCAGGTTGTCCATATTGTATTTCAAAATATCAAATCCATCTGATGGATTACCCTGGCCAAGGTTTTGCTAAATTGAAATACAGCGACTCATTCTTCTCCAACTCTTGGAGTGGTCAATCCCATCTCGATCACACTCTAACTTCGCAAGTACTTGACTGTGTCCAGAAGCCTTCCATTCCTGAATTAAAAATTCAGTTAGTCCTGTACCAAAGCACAGTGAGTTGCTTGCAAGTCACTGAGGCGATCTCAAGTCTAAGGGACACTTATACCTATATCCCATCAGAGATATTCTCGACAGTAGAATACTCTGGAGTTGGTCATGTTCAATGATGATGTACCCTTACATCTCATCTGTATGACATACCAGTGTCACCACACTCCTTGGTTAAGAGGATAACCAACCCATATGGCCTACAGCGACCTATGCTCGATAGAAGCTGTCGTCCTTATTAACAGCCTATCATTTGGTCGTGAACAGTTTTAAGGACTAATCGATAAATCCTCTCTTTATCGAATCTAAATAGTCCTAAGGACTTTATCATAACAACAGAGTTCATTAGAAGATGAAAGCTTATGATGAAAATACCAAATATATTTTATTTATTAACAAATCAATTACAATACTTGGTTGCTCAACCGTCAACAGCTTGACGATTGGCTTTTTGGGATACATTTCCCAACAACACATCCTCTTCCACCTCGTAGATCGACTAGAATTTTTCATCCTTCTGAAAGGTACTTAGGTACCATACAAGAGGATGTAGAGAAAATATTTCTCACGGGAAATGGGGTTCATAGTGATGATCCCAAGACATATAACAAGGCGATATCAGATATCAACTCTAAGAAATGGTTAGAGGCAATGAGATCAGAAATTTACTCGATGCACTCAAACCAAGTCTGGACCTTGGTAGATCCATTTGAAGGTATTGTACCTATTGGGTATAAATGGATCTTCAAGAGAAAGATAGGTGCAGATGGGAATGTAGAGATATTCAAGGCTAGGCTTGTAGTGAAAGGTTATAGTCAGCGCGAAGGCAATGACTATCAGGATACCTTCTCGCCCGTAGCCATGCTAAAAACCATCCGCATATTGCTTGCTATTGCAGCCTATTTCGATTATGAAATATGGTAGATGGACATGAAAATGGTGTTCTTAAATGGACATCTTGAGAAAGATATCTATATGGAATAGCCGCTTGGTTTCACATCCAGTGATGATGATCACAAGATCTGCAAGCTGTAAAGGTCCATTTATAGACTTAAACAAGCATCTCAGAGCTGGAATACTCGTTTCAATGATGTGATCAAAATGTTTGGTTTCATCAAGAATGAGGAGGAACCATGTGTGTTCAAAAAGATCAGTGGGAGTGCAGTTGTCTTCCTCGTATTGTACGTAGATGACAGCCTCCTAATTGAGAATGACATTTCCATGTTGACCTCAGTCAAAGTATAGTTGTCTAAGGAGTTCTCTATGAAAGATCTAGGAGAGGCATCCTTTATACTGGGTATTAAGGTCTATAGAGATAGACCAAATAGGATACTCGAACTTTCACAGAAGATGTACATAGAGGAAGTGCTAAAAAGGTTTAGCATGGAAAACTTCAAAAGAGGTTTATTACCTTTTAGACATGGCATTCATCTCTCCAAAAAGATGTGCCCTAGCACACCTGAGGAGATTGAACGCATGAGCAAGATCCCTTATGCTTCGATAATAGGGAGCCTCATGTATGCCATGCTATGTACATGACCTGATATAGCCCATGCTGTGAGTGTCACAAGCAGATATCAGTCGAATCCAGGCGAAGAGCACTGGACTTCTGTGAAATGTATCCTTAAGTACTTGAGAAGAACCAAGGATATGTTTCTAGTCTTTGAGAATGGAGAACTCCAGATTCAGGGATATACAGACTCAGACTTTATGTCTGATATAGATGATCGAAAGTCGACATCTGAAAGTCTGTTCATTTGCAATAGGGTTGCAGTCAGCTGGAAGAGTTCCAAGCAGACGGTGATTGCTGATTCCACCATGGAGGTAGAGTACATTACTGCATCAGAAGCTGCGAAGGAGGCATTCTGGTACAAAAAATTTGTCGCAGAGCTTGAAGTGATGTCATCGGATGCCATACCTCTTTATTGTGATAATAATGGTGCCATAGCCCTAGCTAAGGAGCTGAGGCCTTATTAGAAGTCCAAGCACATCAAGCGGCAATTTCATCTGATCCGTGATTACCTCGAAAAAGATTATGTCGAGGTCAAGAGAGTCGACTCCACAGACAATATGGTAGACCCACTGACTAAGCCATTGGGCCAGCAAAGGATCGAAGCCCACCTTGAGAAGATGGAACTTAGATATTGTTGGTGCAAAAATTTGCCTGCGCCGGAGAAGCTGGAGTCGAGGGAGTCGCGATCGTCGTCAGGATCTGCAAAAGAAGTCTAAACCGAAGGTGGGGTTGCTCCGACAAGACCCTCCGATGCTCAAGTCAGTTCTCTGCCTCAACAAGAATAGAGTGCTCGAACAGAAATTTTAGCAGAGTTTCTAGGTAAAAACTAGAGCTTAAAGAATAACGTATCTGGGGTCCCACTTTTTATAGGCGGAGGGTGCAACAGACTGATAGCGACGTTCGTAACCGTCTGGTAGTGGGCCGCCCATAGTCAGAAAGAATTTATTGCGAAGGGTAGTGGAGCAAAATCATGGCTATCACCGTAGCTCGCCATGTGGAATCAGTTGTGGGGAGTGGAGCAGCGTCTGTTATCGTGACCCGTCAGGAAGTGGTGGAATCGCACCGGATCTGCTATAGGGGGTGGAGCAGAATCATGGCCGTTAGTATGGCCTGCCAGGAAGTAATGGAGCTGCGTAGGGTCTGCCGCAGGGAGTGGAGCAGTGTTGTCTGTTACTGTGGCCTGCCAGGGGGTCCAGACTTGTCGGTCGAAGTTCGGTTGGAATCGGAAGCCAGGTCCCGCACCTGTAGGAGATCAAATGAGGCCTTCCCACAGTCGGGGCAGAAGGTGGAGTCCAGCTCTCGTGGGAGTCCGGATGAGGTCTACCTGCAATTAAAGTCAGAGGTGAAGTCCGGCTCCTGTAGGAGTCCAGACGGAGCTTACCAGCAGTTGAAGTTGGTGATGGAGCCCAACTCCCGTAGGAGTCCGAGCGGAGTCTTCCTTGCAGTTGAAGTTGGTGACGGAGCCAGACTCCCGTAGGAGTCTGGGCGGAGTCTTCCTTGCGGTTGAAGTCGGGGATGAGGCCCGGCTCCCGTAGGGGTCCGGGTGGAGTCTTCCTGTAATTAAAGTCAGGGGCAAAGTCTGGCTCCCGTAGGAGTCCGGACGAAGCTTACCCGCAGTTGAAGTTGGTGACGGAGCCCGGCTCCCGTAGGAGTCCGGGCAGAGTCTTCCTTGCAGTTCAAGTTGGTGACAGAGCCCGACTCCCGTAGGAGTCCGGGCGGAGTCTTCCTCGCAGTTGAAGTCGGGGATGAGGCCCGGCTCCCGTAGGGGTCCGGGCGGAGTCTTCCCGCAATTAAACTGAGAGGCGAAGTCCGACTCTTGTAGGAGTCTGGATGAAGCTTACCAGCAGTTGAAGTTGGTGATGGAGCCCGGCTCCCATAGGAGTCCAGGCGGAGTCTGCCTGCAATTAAAGTGAGGGGCGAAGTCCGGCTCCCGTAGGGGTCCGGGCGGAGCTTACCAGCAGTTAAAGTTGGTGATGGAGCTCGGCTCCCATAGGAGTCCGGACGGAGCTTACCAGCAGTTGATGTTGGTGACGGAGTCCGGCTCCCGTAGGAGTCCGGGCGGAGTCTTCCTTGTAGTTGAAGTTGGTGACGGAGCCCGACTCCTGTAGGAGTCCGGGCGGAGCTTACTAGCAGTTGAAGTTGGTGATGGAGCCCGGCTCTCGTAGGAGTCCGGGCGGAGTCTGCCTTGCAGTTGAAGTTGGTGACGGAGCCCGGCTCCCGTAGGAGTCCGGACTGAGTCTTCCTTGCGGTTGAGTCGAGGATGAGGCCCGGCTCCCATAGGGGTCCGGGCGGAGTCTTCCTACAATTAAAGTCAGGGGCGAAGTCCGGTTCCCGTAGGAGTCCGGATGAAGCTTACCAGCGGTTGAAGTTGGTGACGGAGCCCGACTCCCATTGGAGTCCGGGCAGAGTCTGCTTGTAGTTGAAGTTGGTGACAGAGCCCGGCTCCCGTAGGAGTCCGGGCGGAGTCTTCCTGCAATTAAAGTCAGGGGCGAAGTCTGGCTCCCATAGGAGTCCGGACGAAGCTTACTAGCGGTTGATGTTGGTGACGGAGCCCGGCTCCCGTAGGAGTCCGGGCGGAGTCTGCTTGCAGTTGAAGTTGGTGACGGAGCCTGGCTCCCGTAGGAGTCCGGGTGGAGTCTACTTGCGGTTGGAGTTGTGGGCGGAGTCCGGCTCCCGTAGGAGTCGGGAAAAGGTCTGTCTGCAGCCAGAGTCGGGGATGAGGCTCGGCTCCCGTAGGGGTCCGGGCGGAGTCCTCCAACAATTAAAGTAAGGGGCAAAGTCCGGCTCCCGTAGGAGTCCGGACGAAGCTTAGCAGCGGTTGAAGTTGGTGGCGGAGCCCGGCTCCCGTAGGAGTCCGAGCGGAGTCTGCTTGCAGTTGAAGTTGGTGACGGAGCCCGACTCCCGTAGGAGTCCGGGTGGAGTCTGCTTGCGGTCGGAGTTATGGGTGGAGTCCGGCTCCCATAGGAGTCCGGACGAGGTCTGTCTACAGTCGAAGTCGGGGACGAGGCCCGACTCCCGTAGGGGTCCGGGCGGAGTCTTCCTGCAACTAAAGTCAGGGGCGAAGTCTGGCTCCCATAGAAGTCCAGACGAAGCTTACCAGCGGTTGAAGTTGGTGACGGAGATCAGCTCCCATAGGAGTCCAGGCGGAGTCTGCTTGCAGTTGAAGTTGGTGATGGAGCCTGGCTCCCGTAGGAGTCCGGGCAGAGTCTTCCTGCAATTAAAGTCAGGGGCGAAGTCCGGCTCCCGTAGGAGTCTGGACGAAGCTGACCAGCGGTTGAAGTTGGTGACGGAGCCCGACTCCCGTAGGAGTCCGTGAGGAGTCTGCTTGCGGTCAGAGTTTTGGGCAGAGTCTGGCTCCCGTAGGAGTCTGGACGAGGTCTGTCTGTAGCTGGAGTCGGGGACGAGGCCCGGCTCCCATAGGGGTCTGGGCAGAGTCTTCCTGCAATTAAAGTCAAGGGCGATGTTCGGCTCTCGTAGGAGTCCGGACGAAGCTTACCAGCGGTTGATGTTGGGGACGGAGCCCGGCTCCCGTAGGAGTCCGGGCGGAGTCTTCCTTGCGGTTGATGTTGGGGATGGAGCCCGGCTCCTGTAAGAGTCCGGGCGGTGCTTACCAGCAGTTGGGGTTATGGACGGAGTCCGGCTCCCGTAGGAGTCCGGGCGGAGTCTGCTTGCGGTCGGAGTAGTGGGCGTAGTCCGGCTCTCATAGGAGTCCAGACGAGGTCAGTCTGCAGCCGGAGTTGGGGATGAGGCCCGGCTCCCGTAGGGGTCCGGGTGGAGTCTTCCTGCAATTAAAGTCAGGGGTGAAGTCTAGCTCCCGTAGGAGTCCGGACGAAGCATACCAGTGGTTGAAGTTGGTGATGGAGCCCCGCTCCCATAGGAGTCAGGGCGGAGTCTGCTTGCAGTTGAAGTTGGTGACGGAGCCCGGCTCCCGTAGGAGTCTGGGCAGAGTCTTCCTGCAATTAAAGTCAGGGGCGAAGTCTAGCTCCCGTAGGAGTCCGGACGAAGCTTACCAGCGGTTGAAGTTGGTGACAGAGCCCGGCTCCCGTAGGAGTCCGGGCGGAGTCTGCTTGCAGTTGAAGTTGGTGACGGAGCCTGGCTCCCGTAGGAGTCCGGGCGGAGTCTTCTTGCAATTAAAGTTAGGGCTGAAGTCCGGCTCCCGTAGGAGTCCGGACGAAGCTTACCAGCGGTTGAAGTTGGTGATGGAGCCCGGCTCCCGTAGGAGTCCGGGTGGAGTCTGCTTGCAGTTGAAGCTGGTGACGGAGCCCAGCTCCCGTAGGAGTTCGAGCAGAGTCTGCTTGCGGTCAGAGTTGTGGGCAGAGTCCAGCTCCCGTAAGAGTCCAGATGAGGTCTGTCTGCAGCCGGAGTCGGGGATGAGGCCCAGCTCCCGTAGGGGTCCGGGCGGAGTCTTCCTGCAATTAAAGTCAGGGTCGAAGTCTGGCTCCCATAGGAGTCCGGACGAAGCTTACCAGTGGTTGAAGTTGGGGACGGAGCCCGGCTCCCGTAGAAGTCCGGGCGGAGTCTTCCTTGCGGTTGAAGTTGGGGATGGAACCCGGCTCCCGTAAGAGTCCGGGCGGTGCTTACCAACAGTTGGAGTTGTGGACGGAGCCCGACTCCCGTAGGAGTCCGGGCAGAGTCTGCTTGCGGTCGGAGTTGTGGGCAGAGTCCGGCTCCCGTAGGAGTCCGGACGAGGTCTGTCTGCAGCTGGAGTCGAGGACGAGGCCCGACTCCCGTAGGGGTCTGGGCAGAGTCTTCCTGCAATTAAAGTCAGGGGTGAAGTCCGGCTCCCGTAGGAGTCCGGACGAAGCTTACCAGCGGTTGAAGTTGGTGACGGAGCCCGACTCCCGTAGGAGTCTAGGTGGAGTCTGCTTGCAGTTGAAGTTGGTGATGGAGCCCGGCTCTCGTAGGAGTCCGGGCGGAGTCTTCCTGCAATTAAAGTCAGGGGCGAAGTCTGGCTCCCGTAGGAGTCTGGACGAAGCTTACCAGCGGTTGAAGTTGGTGATAGAGCCCGACTCCCGTAGGAGTCCGGGCGGAGTCTGCTTGCAGTTGAAGTTGGTGACGGAGCCCTGCTCCTGTAGGAGTCTAGGCGGAGTCTGCTTGCGGTTGGAGTTGTGGGCGAAGTCCGGCTCCCGTAGGAGTCCGGACGAGGTCTGTCTGCAGTCAGAGTCGGGGATGAGACCCGGCTCCCGTAGGGGTCCGGGCGGAGTCTTCCTGCAATTAAAGTCAGGGGCAAAGTCTGGCTCCCATAGGAGTCCGGACGAAGCTTACCAGCGGTTGAAGTTGGGGACAGAGCCTGGCTCTCGTAGGAGTCCGGACGGAGTCTACCTTGCGGTTGAAGTTGGGGACAAAGCCCGACTCCCATAGGAGTCCGGGCGGTGCTTGCCAGCAGTTGGAGTTGTGGACGGAGCTCGACTCCCGTAGGAGTCCGAGCGGAGTCTACTTGCGATCGGAGTTGTGGGTGGAGTGCGGCTCCCGTAGGAGTCCGGACGAGGTCTGTCTGCAGCCAGAGTCGGGGGAGACTCACGAGGGTTAATCCTGTTGAGAACTTCGACTATGGGTATTTTATACCCAATACCAGTCCCACTACTTTCGAGTTCGAATTTCGATCGAAGGGAGTACAGAAAGATCGTCGCAGTCGAAGTTCTCCCCTTGATATCCGCGTGCGACCGTCCTCAGATATGTTGGCATTTAATGCGCGTATGCTGGAGCTTTTTTCCGTTTAGGGCGACCCGCATAGTCCTTTCGGAACTCCCACTGGAACGTGATCCCAAGCATCGTGCCATGAATGTTTGCGAACGGTCAACCCCAGGTCGTGGCGAGTGGAATACGCGGGACACGTGGTGGGCACTGGTTGGCCTAGGTACACCTGCCACCATAATTGCGCCAGGCTCCGTTGCCTATTTAAACCCCCCACCCTTCCTCCAGGGGCTTTACTTCGCCTAAGGGACGACATCTTTCTTTCGCCTGAGAGCTTAGCCACTCAGCCACTCCATCGGTGCCCCTTCCGACTCTGAACGTCCTCCGGTCTTTGCCATCTCTCTACTATCTCCAGCCCCCCGATTTCTCTCTAAGGGGTTCCCCCGCCAGGGCCTCCGCCCCGGAGGCCAACCTCAAGAGGATGCCACGGACTTGGAAGAGTGCAAGGAGGAGAACAGCAGTCTGCGAGCTCTCCGATTGTCAAGCTACCGCTGAGGGTTCCCATCGCTTTAAAGGGGGCTCGAGGAAGAATTCATTTCAACAACAGGGGTTTAATAACGGGGACAACCGGTGAAGGCGTTCTGCCTGAGAATTTTGAAGTAGCTGGATGGGGTGACACCGGTTAAGAGGGCAGAGCTATCATCACAAGCTGTGGCGGGATCCTTGATGTCGTCGGGGCCGAGGGACTAGAAGTGGTCAGTGCCGACGGTGGGGCAGTAAAACTTGTTGCGGGGATAGTGGAAGTAGCGCATGCCGACCTTGTCGGAATGCTTAGGATGGTGGTTGTCATGGAACATTCGGTGATGGTGCATATCCTCGACGCCATTACTGCCTCCGTGGTAACTCCGATTCTTCTTGAAACAGGTCGTCGTCGCCGTTGCCGTTGCCCTTGCTACCCCCTGGAATCTATCCCATCCTTTTTCCCCTAGGGTTGGGATTTTGGAGGTGGAGTAGAACAAGGCGGGGGTGAGAGCCGACAGGCTTGTCACACGCACTGGAAAATACGGCTGGGAAGGACAGAAACGGGAAGAGAAGTTTGCAGCTTGAAGTGGCCTCTGGTGTATCCCTTCCAAGCTGTGTTCTCGAGCCTTGTAATAATGTATTCTTTTTTGGCCCTCCGGATCTTGTAACGTACATCTTGTTAGTTGAAAAATGAGAAGGTGATTTTGTTACCTCATCCGTACTTTGCATCGAATCATTGTCTGCCGAAATTTTTCCTTTACCATTATTATTGTTGTATTCCCTTCTCCTCTCTTTTTTTTTTGCTCTTGGTGGATCTGCAGGGGTTCGGCTCCCGTAGGTGAAGTCGGGGTGAGGTCTGGCTCCCGTGGGAGTCCGAACGGGGTTTACTTGTAATTGAAGTCAGACAAAATTTGGCTCCCGTGGGAGTTTGGGTGGAGCTTACCAGCGTTCGAAGTTGAGGATGAATCTCGGCTCCCGTAGGAGTCCGGACAAAGTTCGCCTACAGCCAAAGTTGGAGGAGGAGTTCGGCTCCCGTAAGAGCCCGATCGGAGCTTGCCTGCAGTTGAGATCGGAGATGGAGTCCGGTTCTCGTAGGAGTCCGGATGGAGTCTTCTTATGATCAGAGTCGAGGGTGAAGTCCGGCTCCCGCAGGAGTCCGGACAGAGTTTTATCACGAAGGGGCCGCTGGGGAAGGTCCCCCTTTTTCTCATCTGGTCTTGAATGACCAGACCTTAATTAATGTCGGGGCGAGGTTCTTTCCCTGTTTCTGTCGTAACAAGGTTCAGCTCTAGTTAGGGCGAGGTTCGCCTCTTGTCCCTAACATGATTGTAGGGGCACACAAGGGCATCAATGGGCCCCTCCCCCCATCCGGTCTAAAAAGAATCAAACTTTCGACTTTGCTCAAGTTAGGGTGAGGTTCTCCTTCTGTCCCTAATAGGGCTGTGGGGGCGCATATGGGCGTTGCAGGGCCTCTCCCCCCATCCAATCTAAAGGGAACCGGGCCTTTGATTTTGCTCAAGCTAGGGCGAGATTCTCCTCCTGTCCCTAACAGGGCTGTGGGGATGCAAATGGGCATTGCAGGGCCTCTCCCCCCATCCGATCTAAAGGAAACTGGGCCTTCGACTTTGCTCAAGTTAGGGCGAGGTCTCCTCCTGTCCCTAACAGGGCTGTGGGAGCGCATATGGGCGTTGCAGGGCCTCTCCCCCCATCCGGTCTAAAGGGAACCGGGCCTTCGACTTTGCTCAAGTTAGGGCGAGGTTCTCCTCCTGTCCCTAACAGGGCTGTGGGGGCTCATATGGGTGTAGCAGGGCCTCTCCCCCCATCCAGTCTAAAGGGAACCGGGCCTTTGACTTTGTCACGATGAGGTTCTCCTCTTGCTTCTGATACAATTTGTTTGGATTGTCCTGTAGATGTAGGATAGTGCCAAAGACATGTAGATATACAACTTTTAATTAAAATGAAGTTATTGATAGTACATCCGTATGTTCTCAGAGCTCTATGGTCACGGGAGGTCGGCTCCTCTGAGCTCCTCCGGTGATGGAGTCGATGGTCCCGATTGGAGGCTGATCCCCGGGCTGCTCCTCCCTCCTTGGCAGTTCAGGTTGCGGCAGGGCGCTTGGCCGATCTTCTCTACCCTCAGGCCGGCGTCGGATGAACCTGTCGAGCCGACCTCACTGGATGAGCTCCTCATCTTGTCTCGGAGTTGGATGCATTCCTCCGTGTCGTGGTCGTGGTCGCGGTGGTAGAGACAGAACTTGTTGGGGTTGTGCTTCCTGGGGTGTGTGCGCATCCTCTCTGGCCTAGGGAGCTGCTCTCTGACCTCCATCAGTACCTGGGTCTTCAAGGCATTGAGGGGGGCGTAGTTGCGGAATCTTCCCGACGGAGAATCCCGCCGAACCCCGTGATCCGGACTTCTCTGCCTACGTACCCGAGGGGAGTATGGGCACACTTGTGCCCAGGAGGGGATCGAGAATGCAGCCGAGCTTCTCTCGACCTTCTTTCGACTGTGGGTTTACTCGAGTCTCCCGCCTGCTACTCTCTCGCAGTCTCCTCATCCTTCATTTTGAAGGCTTCTTCCGCTCGGGCGTACCCTTCAGCCTAAGCCAACAAATCAGTAAAATCCCTGGGGTACTTCTTCTCCAGGGAGAACAAAAGGTCATTCTTCTGAAGGTCGCCCTTCAGAGCGGCCATTGTGACTGATTGGTCCAAATTTCGGACCTCCAGTGTTGCGACATTGAAACGGTTGATGTAGGCCCGAATGGACTCCCCCTCCCTCTGCCTGATATTAATGAGGGACTCCGAGCCCTTTCGGGGACGTCAGCTGCTGACAAAATGGGCCATAAATTGGTGGCTCATCTGATCGAAGGAAAAGATGGTACCCGGCTTCAGTGTCGAGTACCAATTTCTCGTCGCTCCCTTCAAGGTGGAGGGGAAGGCTCGGCACAGGATGGCGTCAGGTGCGCCATGAAGTAGCATCATCGTCCGGAAGGCTTCCAGATGATCAACTGGGTCTGAAGTCCTGTCGTAGCTTTCAAACTGGGGAAGTTTGAAGTTTGGCGGGATCGATTCCTGCATGATCATTTGAGAAAAGGGGGGGTCAATGCAAATATCCTCACCGTAAGCGGGGGGAGTGTGGCGGAGTTCTTCGATCCGTCGGTTCATCTCCTGGAGTCTCCGATCCAGAAAATCCTCTCGACTCTGGGTCTCGAGGGTCCTCTGGCAGAACGGGGGTAGAGATCTTCCAGGGGTGGAGTCATGGTCGGACTGGGGGCTTTCCACCCTTGGATTCATCTTTCCGGGAAAGACTGGGCAGCTGGCCCAAGTGGCATGCCCCACCGTCGGGTTTTGGAGTTTTGGCGATGCTCTTTCTGACCGCACCGATGCCTACAGCTGCTGCTGCTGTTGCATGGCCTGCACAGCCTCAGTGAGGCATCTGACCTGCTGCGTCAGCAGGTCAAATTGCTCCGCACCGACCGCCATCGTCGAAGGAGGAGGGGGCTGGAAAACTGGAGGTGAGGCCGGAGCCTGAGATCTGGCCGCGGAGGTCGTGGATCATCGCATGGACGCCTTGCGGGGAGGCATCGAGCAAAGACCAAGAAGAGGAAGGTGGAGAGGATGTCAGAAAAGATGCCCGGGGGTGGTCCCATTGAGCGCTCCTTTAAGAACAAGGATACTGCAAAGACACAGGCCCTTCCTCTAGCACCAATCCTGTTGGTGCAAAAATCTGCTTGCGTCGGAGAAGCTGGAGTCGAGGGAGTCGCGGTCGCCATCGGGACCTGCAAAAGAAGTCTAAACTGGAGGTGGGGTTGCTCCGGCAAGACCCTCCGATGCTCAAGTCAGTTCTCTGCCTCAACAAGAATGGAGTGCTCGAATGGAAATTTTAGCAGAGTTTCTAGGTAAAAACGAGAGCTTAGAGAATAACGAATATGGGGTCTCCCTTTTTATAGGCGGAGGGTTCAACAGACTGATAGCGACGTTCGTAACCATCTGGTAGTGGGCCATCCATAGTCAGGAGGAATTTATTGCGAAGGGTATTGGAGCGAAATCATGGCTATCGCCGTAGCTCACCATGTGAAATCAGTTGTGGGAAGTGGAGCGGCGTCCGTTGTCGTGACTCGTCAGGGAGTGGTGGAATCGCATCGGATCTACTACATGGGGTGGAGCCGAATCTTGGATGTTAGTATGGCCTGCCAGAAAGTAATGGAGCTGCGTAGGGTCCGTCGCAGGGAGTGGAGCAGTGTTGTCTGTTACTGTGGCCTGTCAGGGGGTCCAAACTTGTCGGTCGAAGTTCTATTGGAATCGGAAGCGACGTCCGGCACCTGTAGGAGCTCGGATGAGGCCTTCCCGCTGTCAGGGTAGAAGGCGGAGTCTGCCTCTCATGGGAGTCCGGATGAGGTCTACCTGCAATTAAAGTCAGAGGTGAAGTCTGACTCCCGTAGGAGCCCAGATGGAGCTTACCAGCAGTTGAAGTTGGTGACGGAGCCCGGCTCCCGTAGGAGTACGGGTGGAGTCTTCCTTGCAGTTGAAGTTGGTGATGGAGCCCGGCTCCCGTAGGAGTCCGGGCAGAGTCTTCCTTACGGTTGAAGTCGGGGACGAGGTCCGGCTCCCATAGGGGTCCGAGCGGAGTCTTCCTGCAATTAAAGTCAGGGGCGAAGTCCGGCTCCCGTAGGAGTCCGGACGAAGCCTACCAGCAGTTAAAGTTGGTGATGGAGCCCGGCTCCCGTAAAAGTCCGGACGGAGTCTTCCTTGCATTTGAAGTTGGAGATGGAGCCCGACTCTCGTAGGAGTCCGGGTGGAGTCTTCCTTACGGTTGAAGTCGGGGATGAGGCCCAGCTCCCGTAGGGGGACGGGCGGAGTCTTCCCGCAATTAAAGTCAGGGGCGAAGTCCGGCTCCTGTAGGAGTCCGGACGAAGCTTACCAGCAGTTGAAGTTGGTGATAGAGCCTGACTCCCATAGGAGTCCGGGCGGAGTCTGCCTGCAATTAAAGTCAGGGGCGAAGTCCGGCTCCCGTAGGGGTCTGGGTGGAGCTTACCAGCAGTTGAAGTTGGTGACAGAGCTCGGCTCCCGTAGGAGTCCGGGCGGACCTTACCAGTAGTTGAAGTTGGTGACGGAGCCCGACTCCCGTAGGAGTCCGGGCGGAGTCTTCCTTACAGTTGAAGTTGGTGACGGAGCCTGACTCCCGTAGGAGTCCGGGCGGAGCTTACCAGCAGTTGAAGTTGGTGACGGAGCTCAGCTCCCGTAGGAGTCCGGGCGGAGTCTTCCTTGCAGTTGAAGTTGGTGATGGAGCCCGGACTCCTACGTCTTCCTTGCGGTTGAAGTCGGGGTCGAGGCCCGGCTCCCGTAGGGGTCCGGGCGGAGTCTTCCTGCAATTAAAATCAGGGGCGAAGTCCGGCATCCGTAGGAGTCCGGACGAAGCTTACCAGCAGTTGAAGTTGGTGATGGAGCCCGGCTCCCGTGGGAGTCCGGGAGGAGTCTTCTTGCAGTTGAAGTTGGTGACGGATCCCGGCTCCCGTAGGAGTCCGGGCGGAGTCTTCCTGCAATTAAAGTCAGGGGCGAAGTCCGGCTCCCGTAGGAGTGCGGACGAAGCTTACCAGCAGTTGAAGTTGGTGATGAAGCCCAGCTCCCGTAGGAGTCCGAGCGGAGTCTGCTTGCAGTTGAAGTTGGTGACGGAAACCGGCTCCTGT
Organism: Elaeis guineensis; assembly: GCF_000442705.2. Classification (NCBI taxonomy): domain Eukaryota; kingdom Viridiplantae; phylum Streptophyta; class Magnoliopsida; order Arecales; family Arecaceae; genus Elaeis; species Elaeis guineensis. The sequence goes on along the minus strand of NC_026004.2, from coordinate 71,855,983 downwards.
AGGAGTCCGGGCGGAGTCTGCTTGCGGTCGGAGTTGTGGGTGGAGTCCGACTACCGTAGGAGTCCAGACAAGGTCTGTTTGCAGCCAGAGTCAGGGACAAGGCCCAGCTCCCGTAGGGGTCCAGGCGGAGTCTTCTTGCAATTAAAGTCAGGGGCAAAGTTCGGCTCCCGTAGGAGTCCGGACGAAGCTTACCAGTGGTTGAAGTTGGTGACGGAGCCTGGCTCCCGTAGGAGTTCGGGCGGAGTCTGCTTGCAGTTGAAGTTGGTGACGGAGCCCAACTCCCGTAGGAGTCCGGGCGGAGTCTGCTTGCGGTTGGAGTTGTGAGCGGAGTCCGGCTCCCGTACGAGTCCGGACGAGGTCTGTCTGCAGTCGGAGTCAGGGACGAGGCCCGGCTCCCGTAGGGGTCCGGGTGGAGTCTTCCTGCAATTAATGTCAGGGGTGAAGTCCGGCTCCCGTAGGAGTCCGAACGAAGCTTACCTGCGGTTGAAGTTGGTGACGGAGCCCGGCTGCCATAGGAGTCCAGGCGAAGTCTGCTTGCAGTTGAAGTTGGTGACGGAGCCCGGCTCCCGTAGGAGTCCGAGCGGAGTCTTCCTGCAATTAAAGTCAGAGGCGAAGTCCGGCTCCCGTAGGAGTCTGGACGAAGCTTACCAGCGGTTGAAGTTGGTGACGGAGCCCGGCTCCCGTAGGAGTCTGGGCGGAGTCTGCTTGCAGTTGAAGTTGGTGACGGAGCCCGGCTCCCGTAGGAGTCCGGGCGGGTCTATTTGCGGTCGGAGTTGTGGGCAGAGTCCGGCTCCCGTAGGAGTCCGGACGAGGTCTGTCTGTAGCTGGAGTCGGGGACGAGGCCTGGCTCCCGTAGGGGTCCGGGCAGAGTCTTCCTGCAATTAAAGTCAGGGGCGAAGTCCGGCTCCCATAGGAGTCCGAACGAAGCTTACCAGCGATTGAAGTTGGGGATGGAGCCTGGCTCCCGTAGGAGTCCGGGCGGAGTCTTCCTTGCGGTTGAAGTTGGAGACGGAGCCCGGCTTCCGTAGGAGTCCGGGCGGTGCTTACCAGCAGTTGGAGTTGAGGATGGAGCCCGACTCCCGTAGGAGTCCGGGCGGAGTCTGCTTGTGGTCGGAGTTGTGGGCGGAGTCCGGCTCCCGTAGGAGTCCGGACGAGGTCTGTCTGCAGCCGGAGTCAAGGGCGAGGCCCGGCTCCTGTAGGGTCCGGGCGGAGTCTTTTTACAATTAAAGTCAGGGGCGAAGTCTGACTCCCGTAGGAGTCCAAACGAAGCTTTCCAGCAGTTGAAGTTGGTGACTGAGCCCGGCTCCCACAGGAGTTCGGGCGGAGTCTGCTTGAAGTTAAAGTTGGTGACAGAGCCTGGCTCCCGTAGGAGTCCGGGTGGAGTCTTCCTGCAATTAAAGTTAGGGGCGAAGTCCGGCTCCCATAGGAGTCCGGACGAAGCTTACCAGCGATTGAAGTTGGTGACGGAGCCTGACTCCCGTAGGAGTCCGGGCGGAGTCTGCTTGCAGTTGAAGTTGGTGACGGAGCCCGGCTCCCGTAGGAGTCCGGGCGGAGTCTGCTTGCGGTCAAAGTTATAGGCGGAGTCCGGCTCCCGTAGGAGTCCGGATGAGGTATGTTTGCAGCCAGAGTCGGGGATGAGGCCCGGCTCCCATAGGGGTCCGGGCAGAGTGTTCCTGCAATTAAAGTCAGGGGCGAAGTCCGACTCCCGTAGGAGTCTGGACGAAGCTTACCAGCGGTTGAAGTTAGGGACGGAGCCCGGTTCCTGTAGGAGTCCGGGCGGAGTCTTCCTTGCGGTTGAAGTTGGGGATGGAGCCCGGCTCCCGTAGGAGTCCGGGCGGTGCTTACCAGCAGTTGGAGTTGTGAATGGAGCCCGACTCCCATAGGAGTCTGGGTGGAGTCTGTTTGCGGTTGGAGTTGTGGGCGGAGTCTGGCTCCCGTAGGAGTCCCGATGAGGTCTGTCTACAGCCGGAGTCGGAGGAGACTCGCGAGGGTTAATCCTGTTGAGAACTTCGGCTGAGAGTATTTTATACCCAACAGATATGTAGCCAATTGGCATTAGGTCAAGTGAAAGTTTGTTAGATGTGTGCCCTAGATGCCAGATTGGCTGACACATTCCTGTACAAATCTAAGGATAAATTTGTAGTTTTGACGATAAATCAATAAATGGGTTATTCTTCTATCACATTGTGTACATTGTGTTTGTGATATATCCTTTGAGTTAGTAAGAATGTCAATTCATATTTTCAAGAGTTAAAAATTTAAGGCATGAATTTATATAACTAACTCATAAACAGCTCTTGATCATAGGATCATCATGAGGATGTTGATCGATCCGGAAGGTTGGTGTACGATCGCTTCCTTAGGATAGATGTATCTTGAGTCTATGGTGTGAAAATACCAGAGTAAGAGTATAGATATTCGTTAAGAATGAGAGTACTGAGCGTGACCATATCGAGCAGTCATAAGGAAGTCTACCTTCTCGTCGATGACTAGCTCGATGCTGCAGTTGTGTGTCTAGTTCTTTGACTTAAGGTGCATCGATAGTTCACCTTGAGTGTGTTATAGTTTGACTACACCATAACTCGATCTCCTTGCCATTCGAAACCCTGAGGTATATGTTGGCTGTAGCATATTCATTGTAGGAACTAAGTCACACCAAGATGGGATCTATCAACCTCGGTAGATGAGAGGAGCAGTCCTATGATGATCGAAAGATCGAGTCCTTAAGCCCATGGCCATGGCAGAGTGAAATAATGAAAAAATAGTTTTTCATTAGGATTTCACATCGGACTCGGATCGATCAATTGATTCATATGACTGATGTTGGATTTGACGGTTCACCTTAATCCTAATTCAATCGGGACTCATGATAGAGGAACTCAATTACACAAGTAGCTACACCGAGAGGTTTGTCTTTAGTTCTGATGGGTTGCCACCACATACTGCTAGGTGTCACTAGTGAATTTTGGGAGCCATTAGAATGATATTGATGATCGATCATTCTAATTGTCTGAATCAGAAGAGTTCTGATCCATCGAAAGGAGTTTCGATGATGTCGATGATAAGATCACGACATGTCTCATTACCATATAGAATTGAATCTAACTGGGTCACACAAATAAGGGTTAGGGTCTAGATGTCATCAATTGGGCTAACCTAATTGATTTGGATAAGGTCCAATTAGATTCAAGAAAATCATGCTAGCACACGATTGAGCCTAACTTTCTCCTCATGTAATCTTTTCTATCTCTACTGAGCCAAATATGATTTGACTCATCCAGAGAATCTTGAAAAAGTTTCTCTCAGTCTAAATGAAGCTTGTCCAGTTCAGAAAAGACTTGTCTTAATTCATGAGATGAATTTAAGACAAGCACCTGCTAATTCCTGTCACCTGCCAATTTCATTTTAGGACATCTGTCAAATATTGACATATGGGTCTTAAACTGAAGAGAGCTCATTAGAGGATTATTGCAGAGTGTCCACATGCTTAAACCATATCAAATTGAGTGCCATAATTAGATTATGGTGTGAGCCCAATTGGATTAAAGTGGGCGCCCCAAATGGATAAGAATGAAAGAGTCCTGGTAAACATGGACTCTTTGGCGCCACCTTGCTTGTGCTTATCTAAAGTTGGTGCCAACATAGGAGAGAGGATGGGAATTCTTATCTGATGTGATCAGATGACATCACTCCACTAATTAAAATTTTTTCAAAATTTATTGAAATTTTTTGATTGATCGAATGATGTGGCACTGCGCAGCATACAGGGTCTATAAAATCCCTGTCTGTGCCTAGGAATTAAAAAGTTTCTGCTCAATACCCAGAAAAAATGAGAATCCTCTCCTCTTCTCCATATCCTCCCTACTCTCTTCTCTCCCCTCTTCATATCCGAGGAGTTGGACGTCCATCTGGTAAAGGTTCAAGGCATGATGATGCCTGGAACAGGAAGGCTGCAGGACATCTTTGACAGGCTGCTGCTCCAACTTCAGAAGAAGTTCTAAAGTACTTCTAAATCAGATAGAGATCTAATTTTTGGAGCATAGATTTGCAAGGAGAAGGCATTCTAGGTCCTATCTGAGTGGATATCGATAGAGGCTAGGCGCTTGCATGGCTACATTAGAACCTCGAACTGTACTGAGATCATCTACATGATAATCAGATTACCCTTGAGGTATTACTTGTTTCCTCATTCTTTTTAGATTTATTTTAGACTTAATATCAGATATGAAGATTAGATCTAGAGACTTAGATCTGAAATAAATGTAGGATAATTTTTTTTTAAATTATTCTATCCCAGATTTGATGAAATCTAAAAGATCCTACAAAGAAAAAAGGCAGTTTTTCCTTTACTAGGTATAAAATACCCCTCGAACCTATTTGCTCGAATCAAACAGGCTACGAGTTAAAACTAGCTTTACAATAAAGCTTCTTTGTCCTTCATACTTTTTGATGTAAAACTCAATGCTTGCTTAGGCAAAGAGACCCAGTTACTCAGCATGAAGTACTTGGAATTTTTTTTTTTTAATATATGAAGAAACGTATAGTTACTTTACACAAGCCCATAAGAAGTAAACTCTTCTTTAATGTTGGTAGAAAAATTTAGAAATGCTCATAGAAAACTATTTAAGTTCTAAACTTAACTCTTTATTGAGTTTTTTTAATACTTGATCCCTCAATATCTCACAAACTCTTTGATCTGTACATCAATTTTCTTTTAAAAATACTTGGTTTAACATGATTTTTAAGTATAATTAGATACTTAAATACTAAATACTAACTTATTTGAGGACTTAAAAAATTTTTTATTCCCTCCCCCAATTTAATCAATATTATCCTCAATGGAGTAGGAAAAATGAATGGTGCATGTAAAGAGAAAGAAAAGGAGAGATATCACCTGATCCATAAGTCTTTTCAAAACTGATTCTCCCTCCAACTTAGTCAAGATTATTTTCAGATCCCTACAAAAGACACCAAGCAAGACTCGATTATCCTAAACAAAATGCAAAAAAAAGCAAAGGCAAAAGCAAAAATTGAAAACTGTGTTGCCTCCCAGGAAGTGCTAAGTTTACCATCTTTAGCCAGACCATGCTGATTTTTACTTATCCCATGTCAAATATTAGATTGACAAATTTCAATGGTTTTGGATTGTCAATCTCAAAAAAATTATCTAAAATAAATTTTAATATTTTATTACCAATCTTTAGAAAGTAGTTCACATCTCCATTCTTAATTTTAGAAAGATAGTTCACAAACCCATTCACAGACCCTTATTTATCAAGAATTTCTCCTATTTATTCTTCTAAAATACTGATGAATTGAGTTTTTGGGTTAGAGGTTAAGTTTGAAGTAATGGGTGCTAAAAGGATATCAGTTGATTTTAAACATGTGTACTTAGATGTGACCAAGGGCAATTTCAGTTCTAGAGAAGGTGATTTTAAAGTGGAAGAACCTATTTCTAGGGCTGAAGAAAATGAGACTCTTGATGAATATATCTCAAGTAACTCATCCGTTCTCTTCTCAGTATCAGTTTTGGGCTCAGATTCTTCTATTGGGTCAGTCTCAGTACTAATCACCTCTTTTAAATTCATATTTTGGCTAGCATCAGTACTAGCCTCTCTCACCTGATCTTGGTATGGGTCCTTAAGAATCCTACCACTTTTAAGCTTAGAAATTGCATTGTCACTTTCAAATTGGAGATTCTTAGGTGGGACATTGGATTGATGACTAGGTCCAGGTAATTGATGGATGGGTGGGTCATTTTCAAAATTCAATATTGGTTCGTTTGGCAATTGACTTAGTTCTCTCTTCATGGTAGATTCAGTTAATTGATCTATTTGTGCTTCTAGCCTGATGAGAGATTGCTGTTGGGTCATGATCATTTATTGAAGTTGGTTTAATCTATCATCAGCTAGATTAGTCTGTTGAGGAGGTGGGTATGGTGGCTGATTTTGATATGGTGGCTGGATAGATTGACTGGGCTGACCTCTATTGTAGGCATAATTCTAGTATGGAGGCCTACTCTGAAAGTTTTGCAAAGAAAGAATTTGGGTCTGAGCTTGAGTCTGTTGGGGTCTTCAAGAAAAATTAAGATGGTTCCTCCAGCTTGAATTATATGTGTTAGAGAATGGATCATTGACAAGTTTGGAGTAACCTTGGACAGCTTGAACTTATTCTTGAATGAAAGGTGGAAACTGTGCAGCCGTGGAACATTCGCTCACATGATGGGCTAGACTAGCATAGATAGAATAATTCTCCTGATAATTAGGTGGTGGTGTGTATTGTGCAGGATATTATTGACCTAATGCTAGGAACTGATCAAATTTTTGAACAAGAAGGTTGACTTTATCTAATCTTTGGGCTATTAGGTTCAGATCGGCCTTAGGACTAGAGTCTGTTTGTTTGATCTCAAAAATTTCTGTCCACTTTTGGTGAGGGATTGATCTTTCGTAGGAGGATAATGAAGCATGATTGATTGAATTTTCATTCAAAGTTTCAAATAAAGTGTAGGCTTTATCCTCACTTTTACTCATGAATGCACCCCCACAAGATGCATCTACCATTTGTCTGTATTGGTCACCTAAACCCTCATAAAAAACATAATTTGCCACTTAGATAGACCATGGTGTGGGCATTTTGTAAGAAGTTCTTTAAGTCTCTCCCATGATTCATGAATTTGTTCTCCTGAAAGTTGAGCAAATCCAGTGATGGCTCGCCTCATGGTGTTGGTTCGACCTATAGGATAGAATTTCTTAAGGAACTCGTACTGTATTTCAGCCCAAGTTTGGATTGGTCTCCTTATCATGCCAAGCCAGTACTTGGCTTTGTCTTTAAGTGAGAAGGGGAATAAGGTCAATCTAAGTGCATCATCAGTAAAATTTTGAATTTTTATCATGGAACAAATTTCTAAGAACTCATCTAGATGCTTGTAAGGATCTTCATTAGTATTTCCATAGAAAGATGGGAGCATCTAGATTGTGGTCGACTTGATCTCATAGTGGCTTGCAGGGATATCAGCTAAGTGGATACAAGTCAATGGATTATAGGTGGAAGGAATAAAATATTCTTTCATCTGCCTAGGTGGTTCTCTAGGATCTCCAGCCATCTGATTTTCAGGTTTAATATGAATCAACCGTTCAATCTCAGGATTGGGTTCAACTAGGTTAGGATAGAGAGATCTTCTACCTTGCATATACCAGTGCAAATCCTAATGTATGATTCAAGTTTTGTTTTTGTTTCATTTTTTTTGTTGGTGCAAAATTCCATCGACGTCGAAGAAGCTGGAGTCGAGGGGATCACGTCCGCCGTCGGGACCTGCAAGGGAAGTTTAAACCGGAGTTGGGGGTGCTCTGATAAGACCCTCTGACACTCAAGTCAGTACTCTACCTCAATAGAAATGGAGCACTCGAATAAAATTTTAGCAGAGTTTCGAGATAGAGTTTAGAGGTTAGAGAAGAACATATCTGGGGGTCCCTTTTATAGATGGAGAGCATAACTGATTGACAGTGACGTCTGTAACTGCCTGGTAGTGGGCCGTTCGGGGCCATGCGGAGTTTGTTATGGAGAGTAGTGGTATCAGTGGGCCGTTCAGGGCTATGTGGAGTTTGTTATAGAGAGTGAAGTGGTGTCTATTATCATGACTTGCCAGAGAGTGGTGGGGCCATGTGGAATCTGTTACAGAGAGTAGAGTGGTGTCTGTTGTCGCGACTTGCCGGAGAGTTCGGGCCGAACGGCTAAAGCTCAGCTGGGATGTCTGATGGAGCGGACTGACTCTCTATCTTAGCAATCTAATAGAGGCTCGGATATTTTCGAGGTTGCTGACGAGTCCACTGTTGTCGGGTGCCTTGGGCACTGATGTTGTAGGTGGAAGTCATCTGCTGTAGAAGCTCGGATGGAGACTTTTTATTGGAGAAGTCCGGCAGGAGTTTGATTGCTAGAGAAGTCCATCTAAAATTTGCCTGATGTAGAAGCTCGTCTGAGGATTGTCCGCCGGAGAGGTCCGATTTCATGAGGAATCCGATAAAGGGATGACCGTTAGTGGAGTTCGGATGGCATTGTGGAGGTTCGTCCATTGGAGGAGTCTTGAGGACACTGAAAAATGTCAAATGTTGGAGGAGTCTGGGATTCAATTCTATTGTAGAA
>NC_026004.2:71804453-71847744 GCF_000442705.2 Elaeis guineensis | reverse complement strand
TTTTTAGCTCTCTTCTCAAGCCTCGAGCTTTGAGATTTTTGTAATAATTTTTTTTTATATATAAAATCTTATTTTTATGCAATTTCATCTCTTTACATTATGTAATTTATTTTTCTTGCAATTAGGATAGTTTAATTTATGCAATTTAATTTTATGCAATTAGGTTAGTTTAAATTATGCAGTTTAAATTTATGCAATTAGGATAGTTTAATTTATGAAATTAGGGTAGTTTATTTTTCTGCATTTAAATTTTGCAAGTAGATTTAGATCATGTCTAGCTAAGCATCCCTTCTAGGGTTTGCGATGAAGCTAGATCATGAGTAGGGATTTTACATAGGGTTCTTTCTTTTTCTTAGGATTTCTTTTTCTTCCTCTTTTGCCAAGAATTTTTGATGAACTACAGTTGGATCAGAGTTGCAAGTAGATTTAGATCATGTCTAGCTAAGCATCCCTTCTAGGGTTTGCGATGAAGCTAGATCATGAGTAGGGATTTTACATAGGGTTCTTTCTTTTTCTTAGGGTTTCTTTTTCTTCCTCTTTTGCCAAGAATTTTTGATGAACTACAGTTGGATCAGAGTCCCTTCATAGTTCATGCTTGATTCAGTGCATAGGAGGAGAAAACCCTAAGGGATCCTAGTTACTACTCCCCTGTAAAGAATCTTGATGGGTTATCATTGGGCCTTAGTCCCTTCATAATCTATGCTTGGGAAAGACAAGAGGAGTAGTCGTTAGGATCAATAAGAAAAATTCTAGGTAGAATTCCCTAATCTAGATCTAGTGGATTCAAAAACCCTAGATCCTTAGTCTTATTGTCTTTAGCAAACAACTTTCGACTTTCGATTTTTGTTAAAGCTCGCTTGAGCAAGACAAGTGGTGCCCAACTCATGGGCACCCCCTCTTTCTTTTTCTATCATGGACCACTAGTAAAGGGCAAATAATATGTGCCATAAAAACTCATAAAAATCTAAGAAAAAATCTGGATAAAATCTGTGCCATAAGGAAAATGTTTTGGTTTCCTAAAATTTTATCTCATAGAATTTGAAATCCAAACTAATTCCTACTTTGACTTGGTCCACAACCACATTCCATGTAAGAGAGAAAGAGTGGAAAGCTTTGAGCATATGTGAAGGCCTGGGAGAGAAGATTTTATCACACAAAATAAGAGAGAGTGGGCATGGGGGGCTAAGGTGGCGCAAGGTGGAATCCTAGTCTTACTAGGGTTTAATCTTTGACTTGTTCAAATTTGGTTTCTCAAACCAAATCAAACCAAAATCAAATCAACCCAGTTAAAATAGGTCTTAATCCAATTAAAAATTTAATTTAATCAAATTAAATTAAATTTAAATCTTATTTAATTTTCTAATTGAATTAAAAATTAGGTTGATCCAAGTCCTAATTGAATTAGGACTAGTTTATCCTTACACTTGGCTTATCCAATAAACCAATTGGACTTGATCCAATCAAGCCCAAACCAATCTAATTAAATTATATTCAATTAGACTTAATCTCAGCCTATTAGCTTAATCAAATTAAGCTAATTAGTAATCAAATTGCTAATCGATTCTCCTGCAACACTTGCACTAGGTTAAAGTCAATCATATTGATCGTTTAATCCTAAAATGATTCTTAATCGTTGATCAACCATCTGATCGGATCATGAACTCTAATGTCTGTGACCTCATAGGTCCGAACGTAAGTCAGTAGCATAGGAATAAATTTTTATACCAATCAAAGTGACCATCTAGCAATGGTACCTGATAGTCGGATAGGTCGAATGTGTAGAACAACATCCTTAGAACCCATGCAGATATAGTTTCTGTTGGTGCAAAAATCCACCTGCGCTAGAGAAGTTGGAGTCGAGGGAGTCGCGGTCACCGTCGGGACCTGCAAAAGAAGTCTAAATCGGAGGTGAGGTTGCTCTGGCAAAACCCTCCGACGCTCAAGTCAGTTCTCTGCCTCAACAAGAATGGAGTGCTCGAACGGAAATTTTTTAGCAGAGTTTTGGGATAGAAAATAGAGCTTAGAGAATAACGTATCTGGGGTCCCCCTTTTTATAGATGGAGGGTGCAACAGACTGATAGCAACGTTCGTAACCGTCTGGTAGGGGGCCGCCCATAGTCCGGAGGAATTTATTGCGAAGGGTAGTGGAGTGGAATCATGGCTATCATCGTAGCTCGCCATGTGGAATCAGTTGCGGGGAGTGGAGTGGCGTCCGTTGTTGTGACTCATCAGGGAGTGGTGGAATCGCACCGGATCCACTGCAGGGGGTGGAGCAGAATCGTGGCCGTTAGTTCAGCCTGCCAGGAAGTAATGGAGCTGCGTAGGGTCTGCCACAGGGAGTGGAGCGACTTTCGTTGTCGCGACTTGCCAGAGGATGGAAGAATCGTGTGGTATTCATCGCAGGAAGTGGAGCAGGATCGTGGGCATCATAGCGGTTGCCAGGGAGTAATGGAGCCACGCAGAATCCATTGCAGGAAGTGGAGCAGGATCGTGGCCGTTGCTGCATCACGCCAGGGAGTGCAGACCTGTCGGCTGAAGTTCGACTGGAGTGTTTGGCGAAGAGAGGTGGTTAGCTATCCATTTGAGAGGAGCCCGAAGTCCAGCTTCCGTAAGAGTCCGGACGAAGTCTTCCTTTAGCCAAAGTCAGGGATGAGGCCCGGCTCCCGTAGGGGTCTGGGTGGAGTCTTCCTGCAATTAAAGTCAGGGGCAAAGTTCGGCTCCCGTAGGAGTCCGGACGAAGCTTACCAGTAGTAGAAGTTGGTGACGAAGCCTGGCTCCCACAGGGGTCCGGGCGGAGTCTGCTTGCGGTCGCAGTTGTGGGCGGAGTCTGGCTCCCGTAGGAGTCCGGCTCCCATAGGAGTCCGGACGAGGTCTGTCTGCAGTCGGAGTCAGGGATGAGGCCCGGCTCCCGTAGGGCTCTGGGTGGAGTCTTCCTGCAATTAAAGTCAAAGGCGAAGTCCGACTCTCGTAGGAGTCCGGACGAAGCTTACCAGCAGTTGAAGTTGGTGATGGAGCCCGGCTCCCGTAGGAGTCCGGACGGAGTCTGCCTGCAATTAAAGTCAGGGGCGAAGTCCGGCTCCCGTAGGAGTCCGGACGAAGCTTACCAGCAGTTGAAGTTGGTAACGGAGCCCGGCTCCCGTAGGAGTCCGGGCGGAGTCTGCTTGCGGTCGGAGTTATGGGTGGAGTCCGGCTCCCGTAGGAGTCCGGACGAAGCTTACCGGTAGTTGGAGTTGGTGACGGAGTCCGACTCCCATAGGAGTTCGGGCGGAGTCTGCCTGCAATTAAAGTCAAGGGCGAAGTCTGGCTCCCGTAGGAGTCCGGACGAAGCTTACCTGTAGTTGAATTTGGTGACGGAGCCCGGCTCCCATAGGAGTTCGGGCGGAGTCTGCTTGCGGTCGGAGTTGTGGGTGGAGTCTGGCTCCCGTAGGAGTCCAAACGAAGCTTACCGGCTGTTGGAGTTGTGGACGGAGCCCAGCTCCTGTAGGAGTCCGGGCGGAGTCTTCCTTGCAGTTGAAGTTAGGGACGGAGCCCGGCTCCCGTAGGAGTCCGGGCGGTGCTTACCAGCAATTGGAGTTATGGACGGAGCCTGGCTCCCATAGGAGTCCAGGCGTAGTCTTTCTTGCGGTTGAAGTTGGGGATGGAGCCCGGCTCCCGTAGGAGTCCAGGCGGCGCTTACCAGCAGTTGGAGTTGTGGACAGAGCCCGGCTCCCATAGGAGTCCGGGCTGAGTCTTCCTTGCGGTTGAAGTTGGGGACAGAGCCCGGCTCCCGTAGGAGTCCGGGCGGCGCTTACCGGCAGTTGGAGTTGTGGACGGAGCCTGGCTCCCATAGGAGTCCGGGTGGAGTCTTCCTTGCGGTTGAAGTTGGGGACGGAGCCCGGCTCCCGTAGGAGTCCGGGCGGTGCTTACCAGCAGTTGGAGTGGTGGACGGAGCCCGGCTCCCGTAGGAGTCCGGGCGGAGTCTTCCTTATGGTTGAAGTTGGGGACGGAGCCCGACTCCTGTAGGAGTTCGGGCGGCACTTACCAGCAGTTGGAGTTGTGGACGGAGCCTGACTCCCATAGGAGTCTGGGCAGAGTCTGCTTGCGGTCGGAGTTGGAGGAGACTCGCGAGGGTTAATTCCATCGGGAACTTCGACTGAGGGTATTTTATACCCAACATCAGTCCCCCTACTTTCAAGTTCGAATTTCGAACGAAGGAAGTACAGAAAGATCATCACAGCCGAAGTTCTCCCCTTGACGTCCGCGCACAACCCTCCTCAGATGTGCTGGCATTTAATGCGCGCATGCTGGAGCCTTTTTTTGATTAGGGCGACCCGAAGAGTCTTTTCGGGGATGTGATCCCAAGTGTCGTGCCATGAAAGTTTGCGAACGATCAACTCCAGGTCACGATGAGTGGGACACGTGGTGGGCATTGGTTGGCCTAGGGGCACCTGCTACCATAATTGCACGAGGCTCCGTTGCCTATTTAAACCCCCCACCCTTCCTCCAAGGGCTTTACTTCACCTAAAGGATGACATCTTTCATTCGCCTGAGAGCTTAGCCACTCAGCCACTCCATCGGTGCCCCTTCTGACTCCGAGCATCCTCCACGCTGGTCTTTGCCGTCTCTCTGCCGTCTCCAGCCCCCCGATTCCTCTCTAAGGGGTTCCCCCGCCAGGGCCTCCGCCCCGGAGGCCAACCTCAAGAGGATGCCACGGACTTGGAAGAGCGCAAGGAGGAGAACAGCAGTCTGTGAGTTCTCCGATTGTCGAGCTGTCGCTGAGGGTTTCCGTCGCTTTAAAGGGGGCTCGAGGGAGAATTCCTTCAACAACAAGGGTTTAATAACGGGGACAACCGGTGAAGGCGTTCTGCCTGAGAATTTTGGAGTAGCAGGACGGGGTGACACCGGTCAAGAGGGCAGAGCTGTCGTCACAAGCTGTGGCGGGATCCTCGATGTCGTCGGGGCCAAGGGACCAGAAGCTGTCGGCACCGACGGTGGGGCAGTAAAACTTGTTGCGGGGACGGTGGAAGTAGCGCATGCCGATCTTGCCAGAATACTTAGGACGGTGGTTGTCATGGAGCATTCGGTGATGGCGCATATCTCCGACGCCATTGCTGCCTCCGGGGCAACTCCGGTTCTTCTTGAAATAGGTCGTCGTCGCCGCTGCCGTTGCCCTTACTGCCCCCTGGAATCTATCCCATCCTTTTCCCCCTAGGGTTGGGATTTCAGAGGTGGAGCAGAACAAGGCGGGGGCGAGAGCCGATAGGCTTGTCACACGCACTGGAAAATGCAGCTGGGAAGGACAGAAATGGGAAGAGAAGTTTGTAGCTGGAAGTGGCCTCCGGTGTATCCCTTCCAAGCCATGTTCTCAAGCCTTGTAATAATGTATTCTTTTTTGGCCCTCCGGGTCTTATAACGTAAATTTTGTTAGTCGAAAAATGAGAAGATGATTTTGTTACCTCATCTGTACTTTGCGTTGAATCGTTGTCTGCCGAACTTTTTCCTTTACCGTTGTTATTGTTGTATTCCTTTCTCATCCTTTTTTTTTTTTTTTTTTTGCTCTTGGTGGGGCTGCGGGGGTTCGGCTCCTGCAGGTGAAGTCGGGGCGAGGTCTGGCTCCCGTGAGAGTCTGAACGGGGTCTACCTGTAATTGAAGTCAGGCAAAATTTGGCTCCCGTGGGAGTCCGGGCGGAGCTTACCAGCGTTCGAAGTCGAGGATGAAGCTCAGCTCCCATAGGAGTCCGGACGAAGTTTGCCTACAGCCGAAGTTGGAGGAGGAGTCCAGCTCTCGTAAGAGCTCGGACGGAGCTTGCCTGCAGTTGAGGTCGGAGATGGAGTTCGGTTCTCGTAGGAGTCCGGATGGAGCCTCCTTATGATTAGAGTCGAGGGCGAAGTTCGGCTCCCGTAGGAGTCCGGACGGAGTTTTATCATGAAGGGGCCGTTGGGGAAGGTCCCCCTTTTTTTCATCTGGTCTTGAATGACCAGACCTTAATTGATGTCGGGGCGAGGTTATTTCCCTATTTCTATCGTAACAAGGTTCAGCTCTGGTTAGGGCGAGGTTCGCCTCTTGTCCCTAACATGGCTGTAGGGGCACACTAGGGCATCGCTAGGCCCCTCCCCCCATCCAGTCTAAAGAGAATCGGACCTTCGACTTTGCTCAAGTTAGGGCGAGGTTCTCTTCCTGTCCCTAATAGGGCTGTGGGGGCGCATATGGGCATTGCAGGGCCTCTCCCCCCATCCGATCTAAAGGGAACCGGGCCTTCGACTTTGCTCAAGTTAGGGCGAGGTTCTCCTCCTATCCCTAACAGGACTGTGGGGGCGCATATGGGCGTTGCAAGGCCTCTCTCCCCATCCGATCTAAAGGGAACTGGACCTTCGACTTTGCTCGAGTTAGGGCGAGGTTCTCCTCCTGTCCCTAACAGGGATGTGGGGAAGCATATGGGCGTTGCAGGGCCTCTCTCCCCATCCGGTCTAAAGGGAACCGGGCCTTCGACTTTGCTCAAGTTAGGGCGAGGTTCTCCTCCTGTCCCTAACAGGGCTGTGGGGGCGCATATGGGCGTTGCAGGGCCTCTCCCCCCATCCGGTCTAAAGGGAACCGGGCCTTCAACTTTGCCGAGACGAGGTTCCCCTCTTGCTTCTGATACAATTTGTTTGGATTGTCCTGTAGATGTAAGATAGTGCCAAAGACATGTAGATATACAACTTTTAATTAAAATGAAGTTATTGGTAGTACATCCGTAAGTTCTCCGAGCTCCATGGTCACAGGAGGTCGGCTCCTCCGAGCTCCTTAAGATAATAAGTTTCGGGCCGGACTACTTCTTTGACCTCATACGGGCCTTCCCAGTTTGGAGCGAGCTTCCCTCGATCCTGAGGTTGCGAGACAGCGGCTCGTCGAAGCACTAGATCTCCTACTCTAAAGACTTTGTTCCTGACCCGAGAGTTGTAATAGTGAGCGACTTTCTATCTGTAGGCTGCCATTCGAACCTGAGCTATCTCCCATCTTTCTTCCAGCAGGTCGAGGTTGGCTTTAAGACCTTACGAATTTTGATGTTCGTTGAATGCCACGACTCGTGCCGATGGGAGTTTAAGCTTAATTGGGATGACGGCCTCCATACCGAAGGCTAAAGCAAAGGGGGTCTCCCCTGTGGGTAGCCTCTGGGTAGTTCGATACGCCCACAACACATGATAAAGTTCGTCCGCCCAAGTTCCCTTCGCTTTCTCTAGCCTTGTCTTAATCCCCTGTAGAAGGGTTCTGTTAGTTACCTCAGCTTCACCGTTCGCCTGAGGATGGGCTACTGATGTGAAGTTGTGGAAGATGTTCAGATCTTTGCAGAATCCGATGAATTTCGCTCCCATAAATTGCCGTCCATTATCAGTGATTAGGGCCCTAGAACAGACCGAACCTGCACACGATTGACTTCCAGACAAAATCTTGCACTTTTGCTTCTGTGATTTTTGTTAGTGGTTTGGCTTCAACCCATTTGGTGAAGTAGTCGATCGCTACAAGGAAGAACTTTCTCTGCCCAGATGCCATGGGAAAGGGACAAAGGATGTCCATCCCCCACTGCGCAAAAGGCCATGGGGCACTCAAGGGTGTGAGCTCGGTGGCAGGCTGTCTCTGGATGTTGGCATATCTCTGGCATCGATCACACTTTCTGACATATTCAATCGAATCATGATGCATTGTCGGCCAGTAATATCCTTGGTGGAGCAACTTGTGGGATAAAGATCTAGCCCCCAGATGGTTTCCACAGATTCCTTCATGCACTTCCCACAAAGCATAGTCGGCTTTCGAAGGTCGGAGATATTTTAAGAGGGGCAAAGAGTATGATCTCTTGTACAATTTGTCCTCATAGAGGATGTATCGGGAGGCTTGATTTCGGAGCTTCTGAGCTTCTTTCGCATCCTGAGGGAGAACTCTGTCTCTGAGAAATATTATCAGTGGGTCGATCCAGCTAGGCTCGTGATCAATTTCCATAATGGGTCGTGATTCTTCCATACTCGGGCGCTTGAGTACTTCAAAGAGAACACCTTTGGGTAATTCGGTCGGAGCCAGCATTGCCAGCTTGGAGAGAAGGTCAGCCCTGGTATTTTCCAACCTCGAAATCTGCCTGATGTCAAAGCTGCCGAAGGCGGGGATGAGCTCTTTTACCTTTTCAAGATATTTAGCCATGCTGTCCTCCCGTGCCTCATAGTTTTCATTGACATGTCCCACTATTAGCTGAGAGTCACTGTGGACCCAGAGCCGATCTATTCCCAGCTCTTTGGCGATCCTCAGTCCTGCGATCAGAGCTTCATATTTCGCTCCGTTGTTTGTTGCGGAGAACTCGAAGCGCAGAGCATACTCCGCGACAATTCCCTCCGGACTGATCAAGATCAGGCCCGCACCTGCACCTGAAATGTTGGAAGAATCGTCCACGTAGAGGGCCCAAAAACAATCAGAGGGATCTGCTTTTTCTTTAGGGGAGTTCGGCCGGGGTTTCAAGTTGTCAATTTTTCCTTGTTCAGGTTCGGCTTCCTCTGGGATAGTACACTCCACTATGAAATCCACCAATATCTGGACCTTCACTGCCGGTCTGGGTCGATAGTTGATATCGAATTATGTGAGCTCGATCACCCATTTTGCCATTCTCCCAGAGGCATCCGCCCGGTGTAGAATCACCTTGATCGGTTGGTCAGTGAGCAGTGTTATGGTATGCCCTTGAAAGTAGGGTCAGAGCTTTTGGGCTGCAATCAATAGGGCGTAAGTCAGTTTTTCTAATTTGGTATACCTGGTCTCGACGTCTCTTAGCACGCGACTGACGTAGTAGATTGGCCGTTGGACTTTTGCTTCTTCTTTGACAAGGACTGCCGTGAGAGCCATAGGAGAGACCGCCAGGTATAAAAATAGTTCCTCCCCAGGCTCCAGCCTTGCCAGCAGCGGGGTTGAGCTGAGGTAGCTCCTCAGTTCTTCGAATGCCCGTTGGCACTCAGAGGTCCAATAGAAGTTCTTCGGCTGCTTGAGGATTTGAAAGAAGGGTAGGCACTGTTCGGCCGACCTTGCGACAAAGCGATTCAGGGCTGCTACCCTCCCTGTAAGGCGCTGAACCTCCTTTATCGACTTCGGGGTGACCATCTCCTGGATGGCGCAAATTTTTTCTGGATTGGCCTCAATCCCATGCCCCGACACCATGAAGCCCAAGAACTTTCCCGAGGCTACTCCGAAAGCGCATTTAGTCGGGTTCAACTTCATTCTATATTTTTGGAGAACGTCGAAGGTCTCCTCGAGGTCGGCGACGTGATCCATGAAAGATTTGCTTTTTACGAGCATATCATCCACGTAGACCTCCATGTTGCGGCCGATCTGCTCCTTGAAGATTTTGTTCACCAACCGTTGGTAGGTTGCACCTGCATTTTTGAGGCCGAAAGGCATGACCCTGTAACAGTAAAGGCCACAGTTAGTAATGAAAGCGGTCTTTTCTTCATCTTCCGGTGCCATCCTGATTTGATTATAACCGGAGAATGCATCCATAAAGGTAAGGAGCTCATGGCCAGAGGTCGCGTCCACCAGTTGATCGATTCTGGGAAGGGGGTAGCTATCCTTCGGACAGGCCTTATTCAGCTTTTTAAAGTCTATGCATATCCTCCACTTGCCGTTTGCCTTTTTGACTAGGACAACGTTGAAAATCCAATCAGGATAATTGACTTCCCTAATGAATCCGGCCTTGAGGAGTTTATCTACTTCTTCGGCTATCGCCTTCTGCCTCTGGTGCATGACCTTGGATTTTCTCTTTCATCGGTCGATGCTTTGGATCGACGGCCAGACGGTGCTCCATGACTTCTGCGTCAATCTCTGGCATGTCTGTTGGAACCCAAGCAAAAACATCCGCATTCTTTCATAGAAAATTGATGAGACGCATCCGCACCTCCTCCCCCAGGTTGGAGCCGATCATCGCCACATGCTCCACGTTCCCGTCGTTTAGAGGGATCGGCACCAGATCTTCGATTGGGCCGTCCCTCTCTTCAGTGAGGTCATCGCAGACATCCAACCCGTCAACTGGATAGGGGTCGGACTGATCGCTTCTTTGCAAGGCTATGTTGTAGCAATGTCTGGCCAGGGCTTGGTCTCCTCGAACCTCCCCGATCTTCTGGCTGGTGGGAAATTTCAACTTCAAGTGGTAGGTTGATACGATGGCTCAGAGAGCATTAAGGCCGGGTCAGCCGAGGATTGCGTTTTAGGCTGACGGTGCCTTCACCACCAAAAAATTCACCAGAGCCCTGGATTGCCTTGGATATCGACCCGCGGCCACAGCCAAAGCTATGATTCCCTCTGTAGGAACAGCATCACCAGTAAACCCTACCAGAGGTGAGCTAATTGGCCTCAAATGGCAGTCAAGGATGGACATTCTTGAAAAAGCATCGTAGAACAAAATGTCGGCTGAACTTCCATTATCGACAAGGATGCGGCGGACGTCGTAATTTGCTATATTCAAGGAAACTACAACCGCATCATTGTAAAGAAATTGAACTCCCTGAGTGTCTTCTTCAGTAAAGGTTATGGGCTCCTCGATCTTTTGTCACTTGGGGGGTACGGCCAGTGCGTCGGTCGCTTCTTGCCGGGATCCTCCTGAGATGGTGTTGGCAGAATCCATCGGAGGCTGATCGTCCGACCGCTCCATGCCGGCGACCATTGCTGGAGGATGTGGGGCCTAGGAAACCAGAGGCGAGACCGGGGCCCGAGACATGGCTGCAGGGGCCGTGGGTCGCCGTGTGGATGTTTCATGAGAAGACATCGTGTGCGGACCCAGTGGGAGGAAGGAGGAGCAGATGTCAGAGAAGATAACCAGAGGCAGTTTCATTGAGCACTCCGTTAAGAACAAGGATACTGCGAAGACACAGCCCTTCCTCTAGCACCAATCTTGTTGGTGCAAAAATTTGCCTGCGCCGAAGAAGCTAGAGTCGAGGGAGTCACGGTCGCCGTCGGGACCTGCAAAAGAAGTCTAAACTGGAGGTGGGGTTGCTCCGGCAAGACCCTCCGACGCTCAAGTCAGTTCTCTGCCTCAACAAGAATGGAGTGCTCGAATGAAAATTTTTTAGCAGAGTTTTGGCATAGAAAATAGAGCTTAGAGAATAACGTATCTGGGGTCTCCCTTTTTATAGGCAGAGGGTGCAACAGACTGATAGCGACCTTCATAACTGTCTGGTAGTGGGCCGCCCATAGTCAGGAAAAATTTATTGCGAAGGGTAGTGGAGCGGAATCATGGCTATCGCTGTAGCTAGCCATGTGGAATCAGTTGCGGGGAGTGGAGCGGCGTCCGTTGTCGTGACTCGTCAGGGAGTGGTGGAATCGCACCAGATCCACTGCAGGGGGTGGAGCAGAATCATGGCCGTTAGTACGGCCTGCCAGGAAGTAATGGAGCTGCGTAGGGTCCACCGCAGGGAGTGGAGCGGCCTCCATTGTCGTGACTTGCCAGAGGATGGAAGAATCATGCGGTATCCATCGCAGGAAGTGGAGCATGATCGTGGGCATCATAGCGGTCTGCAAGGGAGTAATGGAGCCGTGCGGAATCCGTCGTAGGAAGTGGAGCAGGATCGTGGCCGTTGTTGCGTCATGCCAGGGAGTGCAGACCTGTCGGCTGAAGTTCGGCTGGAGTGTCTAGCGGAGAGGGGTGGTTAGCTATCCATTTGAGAGGAGCCCGGAGTCCGGCTCCCGTAAGAGTCTGGATGAAGTCTTCCTTTAGCCGAAGTCAGGGATGAGGCCTGGCTCCCGTAGGGGTCCGGGCGGAGTCTTCCTGCAATTAATGTCAGGGGCGAAGTTCGGCTCCCGTAGGAGTCCGGACGAAGCTTACCAGCAGTTGAAGTTGGTGATGGAGCCCGGCTCCCATAGGGGTCCGGGCGGAGTCTACTTGCGGTCGGAGTTGTGGGCGGAGTCCGGCTCCCGTAGGAGTCCGAACGAGGTCTGTCTGCAGCCGGAGTCAGGGACGAGGCCCGACGCCCGTAGGGGTCTGGGCGGAGTCTTCCTGCAATTAAAGTCAGGGGCGAAGTTTGGCTCCCGTAGGAGTCCGGACGAAGCTTACCAGCAGTAGAAGTTGGTGACGGAGCCTGGCTCCCGTAGGAGTCCGGACGAAGCTTACCAGCAGTTGAAGTTGGTGACGGAGCCCAGCTCCCATAGGAATTCGAGCGGAGTCTACTTGCGGTCGGAGTTGTGGGCGGAGTCTGGCTCCCGTAGGAGTCCGGATGAAGCTTACCGGCAGTTGGAGTTGGTGATGTAGCCCGGCTCCCATAGGAGTCCGGGCGGAGTCTGCCTGCAATTAAAGTCAGGGGCAAAGTCCGGCTCCCGTAGGAGTCCGGACGAAGCTTACCAGCAGTTGAAGTTGGTGACGGAGCCCGGCTCCCGTAGGAGTCCGGACGGAGTCTGCTTGCGGTCGGAGTTGTGGGTGGAGTCTGGCTCCCGTAGGAGTCCGAACGAAGCTTACCGGTAGTTGGAGTTGTGGATGGAGCCCAACTCCCGTAGGAGTCCGGGCGGAGTCTTCCTTGCGGTTGAAGTTGCGGACGGAGCCTGGCTCCCGTAGGAGTTCGGGCGGTGCTTACCAGTAATTGGAGTTATGGACGGAGCCTGGCTCCCGTAGGAGTCCGGGCGGAGTCTTCCTTGCGGTTGAAGTTGGGGATGGATCCCGACTCCCGTAGGAGTCCGGGCGGCGCTTACCAGTAGTTGGAGTTGTGGACAGAGCTCGGCTCCCGTAGGAGTCTGGGCTGAGTCTTCCTTGCGGTTGAAGTTGGGGATGGAGCCCGGCTCCCGTAGAAGTCCGGGCGGTGCTTACCGATAGTTGGAGTTGTGGACGGAGCCCGACTCCCGGAGGAGTCCGGATGGAGTCTTCCTTGCGGTTGAAGTTGGGGACGGAGCCCGGCTCCCGTAGGAGTCCGGGCGGTGCTTACTGACAGTTGGAGTTGTGGACGGAGCCCAGCTCCCGTAGGAGTCCGGGCGGAGTCTTCCTTGCGGTTGAAGTTGGGGACGGAGCCCGGCTCCCGTAGGAGTCCAGGCGGCGCTTACTAGCAGTTGGAGTTGTGGATGGAGCCCGACTCCCGTAGGAGTCCGGGTGGAGTCTGCTTGCGGTCGGAGTTGGAGGAGACTTGCGAGGGTTAATCCCATCGGGAACTTCGGCTGAGGGTATTTTATACCCAACAGTTTCCATATAATTCATCCCCTTAATCAAAATGCTCATAGAATACCTCAGAGTTCTACTATCAACTTTGATTAGGTTGTCCATATTGTAGTTCAAAATATCAAATCCATCTGATAGATTATCTTGGCCAAGGTTTTGCTAAATTGAAATACAGCGACTCATTCTTCTCCAACTCTTGGAGTGGTCAATCCCATCTTGATCACACTCTGACTTCGCAAGTACTTGACTGTGCTCAGAAGCCTTCCATCACTGAATTAAAAATTCAGTTAGTTCAGTACCAAAGTACAGTGAGTTGCTTACAAGTCACTGAGGCGATCTCAGGTCTAAGGGACACTTATATCTATATCCCATCAGAGACATTCTCGACAGCAGAATGCTCTAGAGTTGGTCAGTTCAATGATGATATATCCTTACATCTCACCTGTATACCATACCAGTATCTCCACACTCCTTGGTTAATAGGACAACCAACCCATATGGCCTACAGCGACCTATGCTCGATAGAAGCTGTCGTCCTTATTAACAGCCCATCATTTGGTCGTAAACAATTTTAAGGACTAATCGATAAATCCTCTCTTTATCGAACCTAAATAGTCCTAAGGACTACATCACAACAACGGAGTTCATTAGAAGATGAAAACTTATGATAAAAGTATCAAAATTTTATTTATTAATAAATCAATTACAATACAAGGTTGCTCAACTGTCAACAGGTTGATGATTGATTTTTGGGATATATTTCCTAACAACTCTCACTTGTCCTAAAGCCACTCGGTACAGTATCTAATACCCATCTTTGACTTGTGGTTGTTGAACTCCTTTATCGCCAGGGCTTTAGTGAAGGGGTCGGCCAAGTTCTCCTTTCCGTCGATCTTCTAAAGATCGATGTCACCTCGATCCACGATCTCCTAGATCGGGTGGAAGCGGCACAAAATATGCTTTGTTTGTTGGTGTACTTTGGGTTCCTTCGCCTAAGCAATGGCACCAGTGCTGTCGCAATAGAGTAAGACCAGACCATCGATGGAGGGTGCTACTCCAAGCTCGGTGATAAATTTTCTCAGCCACAAAGCTTCCTTCACAGCATCCGATGCTGCGATATACTTCGCCTCACAAATAGAGTCTGCCACAGTATGTTGCTTGCAACTCTTTCAGCAGATGGCTCCACCATTCAGAGTAAAGATATAACCCGACATGCTTCTGCTGTCATCATAATCAGATTGAAAGCTGGAGTCTATGAACCCCATAAGTTTCAGATCTGACTCGCCATAAACCAACCATTGGTCCTTAGTATTACTCAAATACTTAAGGATGGCTTTAACCACTTTTCAATGGTTTTCTTCAGAATCAGATTGGTATCTACTCACTACTCCTAGTGAGTATACCACATCTAGCCTTATACATGTCATGGCATACATGATAGTATTGCAAAAATTCAGTGCAGGGGTAAAATGGTAATTTTAAAACTTTTTCAAAATTGTGATTTTACAGTAGAAAAATATTAATTAATCTAATTAATTAACATAAATTTATCCTACACTAGGATCAAAATATGATATGTAGCATGCATTCATTTAAATTTGAAATTCAAATTCGAACAGTAAATACTTTACTGTAATGTGTTCAGAATACAATACCTTTGTGCGGGTAGTAGATCACCACAATCTGATCACTGTTGGGAGAGTCTGATCATCACGACATAGCCACACAGTGTGTCTGGCCTCTGCGGATCGTCCACATAAAGTTTTCGATCTGATCGACTCCTCACAAGTGCTAGCTCATTGTAGAGCCCTTTTGACGGTCGATGCTGATCGAACTCCTTCGATCGATGTCTGTCGATTCTTTAGATGCTCCAAATCATCAACAGACATGCTTGAGAGGATGTTGAAGATCTTTCTGAGATTTTGTAGGCTCACGACATTCGTAGTTCACTTTCTCACTTTCCGAACCCCAGGCTAAAACTCTAGAGAACTCATCAGAAACCTTGCACCCACTTTTCTTTCTTTTCTTTCTTTTTCTCTTGGAAGGATATGGACTTCTTTCTCATGCACAAGACTTCCTCATGCCCCAAAATTTTTCTCCAAAAAATCTTCTTCCTACACGCCCCTCTTCTCCTCCTTTTATAACAACGTCAAACGTCTTATCCAAAAGAAAGAATAAAGATGAGTAATTACACATTTGAATTCAAATCAAATTTGAATTCAAATGGACACCAACTCATACCTTATCCACTAAAGGCATGAGGCATGGCTTAAATTGTGCATGGAGTGATTTCATGAGAAACCTTTTCTCATATAATAAATGGGGCATAAAAAAAGGGATAAGGTGCAAAGATTGATTGCCCATTCAAATTCAAACTTTATTTTGAATTTGAATGGCCAACCAATCATCCTTATCCATTCATTTGGCACATTAAAGTAGGGTGTGGAGAGGGCTTGGCGTGAGGAAATAATTCATGAGAAGTTCCTTCTCATGAATTCAAATGGGTGCAATAGAAGTGAGGTGGCGCATGAAGATTGGGTCAAGGTGGTTTCATTATTTAAACCAACCTAATTGAACCAAATAAGTTAGGTCCAATTAGACTAATTTAAACCCAACTAAATTAGGTTTAATTAGGCTCAATAAAATCCTAATCAAATCAAGAATTGATTAAGCCCAACACCTGATCAAATCAGGGACCAAACCATCTCGACGATTAGGTCAACTCTTAACCTAATCGGGTCAAACCCAACTGAATCCAATTCAATTGGACTTGATCCAAAAATAATTACTCAATCAAATTGATTTAATTAGTGATCAAATCACTAATTAAACATCTCATAAATACTGAGTCCAAATTTGATGGGCAATCGGGCATCAGAATTCATCGATATGTAACCCTGATCAAAAAGTCCCAACCAGTGGGACTCTTGACCCCGGTACCCATAATGTGTGGAACTCATGATCAAAGAATCCTGATTCTCGATCACTGAGTCCCAAACATGTAGAATTCTACACCAGCCATCAGATCAGATAGGAACCTCTAATGTGTGTGACCCCGCAGGTTCGAACCTAAGCCGACAGCACAGGAACCAATTCCTGTACTAATCAAAGTGACCATCTAGCAATGGTACCCAACATCCGGATAGGTCAAAGAGTCGCAATCACAACACTCAGAACCTACATGAATATGGTTACTGTATAATTCATCCTTTTGACCCCTATGTTTAGGACGACTCAGGGTTAAACTGTCAACCCTGATCAGATCATCCGAATCGTGCTCAACTCAAACAGTCCTGTGACTCCTCACAAGGACTACCCTGGCCAAGGTTTTGCTAAATTGAAACATGACTGTACACAGCTCCTAAACTGGAGTAGTCAATCCCATCTTAACACACGCACCGACAAGTCAAGTACTTGACTACACCCAGCAGCCTTCTGTCACTGAATTAAAAATTCAGGTAGTCCAGTGCCTAAGTGCTGTGAGTTGCTTGCAAATCACCATGGTGGTCTCAGGTCGGAGGGATATTTATATCCATATTCCATCAGAGCAAATCTTGACAGCAGAAATAGCTCCAAAGTTAGTCACGTTCAGTGCAGATGTACCCTTACATCTCACCTGTATGCCATACCAGTGTCTCCACACTCATTGGTTAAGAGGACAACCAACCTATATGGCATACAACGAGCTATGCTTGATAAACATTGTTGTCCTTAGTAACAACGTATCATTTGGTCGTGAACAGATTTAAGGACTAAACGATAAATCCTCCTTTGTCGAGTCTAAATAGTCCTAGGACTTCACCACAACATAGGAGTTCATTAGAAGATGAAATATTTTGTGATGAAAAATACCAAAATATTTTTTTATTAATTCATAATTCATGTACAAATACAAAAATGAGCACAACCGTCAACAGACTGACGATTGGCTTTGGGATACTATTCCCAACAATCTCTCACTTGGCCTAAAGTCAATCAGTGCAGTATCTAATACCCATCTTCGACTTGTAGTCATCAAACTCCTTCACCGCAATGGATTTAGTGAATGGGTCAGCCAGGTTCTCCTTTTCGTCGATCTTCTGAAGGTCGACGTCACCTCGATCCATAATTTCTCGGATGAGATGGTAGCGGTGCAGAATATGCTTCGTCCGCTGGTGTGTCTTGGGTTCCTTCACCTGAGCAATGGCTCTAGAGCTATCACAGTAGAGCAGAACTGGACCAACAAGGGAGGGTGCTACTCCGAGCTCGATGATGAACTTCCTCAGCCACACCGCTTCTTTGGCAGCATCTGATGCAGCGACATACTCCGCCTCGCAAACTGAATCAGCCACTGTGTGCTGCTTGGAACTCTTCCAGCAGATAGCCCCACCATTAAGGGTAAAAATAAATCCCGACATATTTTTTCTATCATCATGATTAGACTGAAAACTAGAGTCTGTAAACCCTATAAGTCTCAAGTCCGATTCACCATAAACAAGCCACTGGTCTTTAGTATTTCTTAAATACTTCAGGATGGTTTTAACAACCTTCCAGTGATTCTCCCTTGGATCAGATTGGTATCTACTCACTACCCCTAGTGAGTATGCCACATCTGGTCGTGTACATGTCATGGCGTACATGATAGATCCCACTATCGAAGCATATGGAATCCTACCCATACGCTCTCTCTCTTGAGGTGTTGTCGGACAATCCCTCTTCGAGAGAGAAATTCCATGGCCTATCGGTAGATAGCCTTTCTTGGAATTCTCCATGCTGAACCTCTTCAGCATAGTATCAATGTACGTAGACTGAGATAAACCAAGCAACCTTTTAGATCTATCCCTATAGATCCTCATCCCTAAGATGTAGGAAGCTTCTCCCAGATCCTTCATGGAGAACTGTGACGATAGCCAAATCTTTATTCCCTGTAATGCAGGGACATCATTCCCGATTAAGAGAATGTCATCCACATACAATACAAGAAATACTACTACTGGACCATAAGCCCACTTATAAATGCAGGACTCTTCTCCGTTCTTAATGAAGCCATACGTCTTGATCGTCTTATCAAAACGTATGTTCTAACTCTATGATGCCTGCTTAAGTCTATAAATGGACCTCTGTAGCTTGCACACCTTAGACTTATCTATGGTTGTGAATCCTTCAGGTTGTATCATATACACCTCTTCATCTAGCTTTCCATTTAGGAAAGCTGTCTTTACATCCATCTGTCAGATTTCATAGTCCAGATGGGCAGCTATCGCAAGCATAATCTGAATAGATTTGAGCATTGCCACAGGAGAAAACATCTCGTCATAGTCTATACCAGAATGTTGACGATATCCCTTGGCAACCAGATGGACTTTATAGGTTTTCACCTTTCCATCTGCGCCTCTCTTCCTCTTGAAGACCCACTTACACTCTATGGATTTTACTCCTTCGGATGGGTCAACCAATGTCCACACATCATTGACCTTCATAGACTCCATTTCGGATTTCATGGCCTCTAGCCATTTCTCAGAGTCGGATCTCTGCATTGCGTCCATGTAGGTGATCGGATCCTCATCATTTTCATCAGATTCGATAGGATCATCGTCCCGGACTAAGAAACCATAATATCTATCCGGTTGATGTGGTACTCTACCAGATCGCCTTAAGGGTGCTTGAACAATGGGCTCCGAATCTGATCTAATCAAATCCGATTCAGATTCAACAACTTGTGTCAATTTTTTCACCTGTCGAACTTCATCAAGTTCGACCTTAAAGGCAACAGTCCCTTCACCAAGGAACTCCTTTTCTAAAAAGATTGCCTTAAGTCTGACAAATACTTTTTGCTCATCAGCTAGGTAGAAGTAATACCCTTTGGTTTCTTTTGGGTACCCTATAAAATTACACTTGTCAGACCTAGGTCCAAGCTTGTCCATAATTAAACGTTTAACATAAGTCGGACACCCCCAAACCCTAAGGTGCGAGAGTACTGGCTTACGTCCTATCCATATCTCATATGGCATTTTGATTACAGATTTACTCAAAACTCTATTTAGAAGGTAACAAGCCGATTCGAGCGCATATCCGCAGAGGGAGATCGGCAAACCAGCAAACCCCATCATGGATCGAACCATATCCAACAAGGTCCGATTCCTCCTTTCAGATACACCATTATATTGTGGTGTTCTAGGAGGAGTCCACTGAGAGAGAATCCCATTCTCCCCAAGATATGTCAGAAAATCATTGAAAAGATATTCACCTCCTCGATCAGATCAAAGAGTTTTAATACACTTCCCAATTTGTTTTTCTACCTCATTTCGGAATAGTTTAAATATTTCAAATGACTCCGATTATGCTTCATTAAATAGACATACCCATACCTCGATAGATCATCTGTGAAGGTTATGAAGTAGAAATATCCACCTCTTGCACTTGAGCTCATGGGTCTACATACATCAGAATGTACCAGATCCAAGAGTTTGCTGGCTCGCTCATCTTTTTCAGTAAAAGATGATTTGGTCATTTTACCAAGAAGACAGGACTCACAGGTTGGAAGTGATTCATAATCACCTACTTCAAAAATTTCTTCTTGAGCCAAACTGTTTATCCTATTTTTATTGATATGACCTAGCCTACAGTGCCAAAGGTAGACTTCTGACACATTATCTATTCTAGGATATTTACCAGAGGTTTGAACCACATTAATAGGTTGTGATAGAAAGTAAATTCCATTATTAAGTTGTCCAACAAATATTATAACACCATTCAAAATGATATTGCAAATGTTTCCTTTTATTAAAAATTGATAACCCTTCATGGTCAAAAGGTCTACAGAAATAATATTTAATAAAAAGCTTGGACAATAGTGACATTCACTCAGAATTATGTTTTGAGAATTGATTACAAGGTTCATAATTCCTAATGCTAGAACTGGAACTTTGCTTCCATCTTCAATGTTCAGGAACCTCTCACCTTCATCAAATCTCCTACTGACCTGCAGACCCTGCATCGAATTGCAAATATGATAAGGGCTTTCGGTATCCAATACCCAGGCAGTAGTATCACAAATGAAAAAGTTGCAAGGTGTTATCATATAAGTACCTTGCTTCTTCTTTGGTCTGTTAGGGTCCAGGGAGGCAATGTATAGAGGACAGTTCCTCTTCCAGTGCCCCTGCTTCTTGCAAAAGAAGCACTCCATCTGCCTCTGGTCGGGCTTGCAGTTCTTGGTCTGACTCTGTTCAGACGTCCCAGCATGTAGCTGCACCTTTTTATTCTTCTTCTTCTTGTTCTTCTTCTTCCCTTTCTTAAAGGGTCGATGACCAGAAGAAGACCCTCCCACAACATTCACTGACTCCTTATGGAGCTGGTGATCCTTCTCAAAGTTCTGCAGCAACCCCAACAAGCCGTAGTAGTTCACTGTAGGCTTTGTCATCCGAAAATAAGTAAGGAAGGGGAGGAAGGACTTGGGCAATGAATTGAGGATCGCATCTTTACCGAGCTGCTCGTGTAGAGGAAAGCCCAGTTTACTTAGGCACTCAATCATTTCGATCATGTACAGTACATGATCAGTGACTGAGGCTCCATCCCTCATCCGAGCATTGAAAATGGCACAACTAGTTTTGTGCCTTTCAACATCGTCAGGCGTGCCAAAAGAGTCATTCAATATTTGAAGCATCTCCTGTGGCTGGGCATTCTCGAACCTGCAACTGAACTCATCATTCATTGCCGCCAGCATAATGCACCGAATCATTGAGCCACTTCTGATAAGTGTCTCAGACCATCCCTCTAACATTCGGGGCTGGTTCCTCAGGTGTCGGATCTGTTACTACATAAAAGATCCACTTATGCTCAAGGATGATTTTTAATTTTCGATACCAGCTATCGAAATTAGGTCCCATGAGCTTGTCATTATCTAATAATGACCGGAGCGACAGGGTAGTGGCCATAGCTGCAAAAAGAAAAATTAGACCTCTACTAGTACATAAATTATAAATACTAAAGACTTGGACTTTAGTCTAAAGTTTCTCCCAGTATTTTTACGAACTGGTAGCCTCAACCTCCAATTTGAGAAATTACTTTAATTCCTTAGTGGGTACTAGAATCCACACAGACTACACACGAGCCCAACTTTGGTTGGTCAACCCATGTGCATCTATGGGTAGGTTCATAATCAGTTGTTTCTCTAAACAACTTCTAGTAATTGATTTTGCCCCAGAACCTAATCACTAGGCTTTGGCCTCCACTGAAAAGATCTGGTTAGGTCCAACCATTAACATGATTTGATTTGGTGAATCAGACCAATAAATGATCAGGCCCGACTTTGGCCGGCCAACCTGACCACCATCAGAAAGACTTAAACCAAATTATCATATTATGAATGATAATTCCATTAGTCAATAAGCACCAGGCTTTTGGGCCTCCAATGATTATTAAACTAATAGACTCATTATCACTCACTTAATGGGAGGCTATGACTTAGTTATCAATATAACTTAATCATTTTTAGGGACCTAATAATTTTTGAAGATTTTATTAAAGGATAGATGAGAAGAAAATACCCAGCCAATTTTAATCCTCCCACTGACTTCACCAAGTCAGATTAAAAAAAAATTAATTAAAGCTGGCATTAGGAGCACCTAAATCAGTCAAACTGATTTACCTAATGACATGGGTGAGCCCTAATCACCAAGTGATCTAATCAAAAT
The DNA here is from genome assembly GCF_000442705.2 of Elaeis guineensis. Taxonomy (NCBI): domain Eukaryota; kingdom Viridiplantae; phylum Streptophyta; class Magnoliopsida; order Arecales; family Arecaceae; genus Elaeis; species Elaeis guineensis. Next base: position 71,825,954 of record NC_026004.2, on the reverse strand, counting down.
CTAATTCACCAGGTTGGCCAAGTAAGTGAGATCAGTGGTGGGGATAAGCCATTAACTCGTCAGAGATCGAATCACTGTGAGTAGCTCCCACTTAAAAACCACTGGTCAAACTGCCAAACTTACCTTAGACACCAATCGGTTCATTAGTTTTAATTTGATCAACTTAGTAAATAGGGTTCCACCGTGTAGCCATGAATTAAGTCCATCTTGGTCTAGTTAAAGACATGGACCCATTCAACTACAACTATTGAAGTTGAGTCTAGAGTATCTTTGATCTAATCTAATTCAACTTTTGATTAGATTTGACCAATTACTCTAATTTAGTCTATTTCTTTAAGCTAACCTTAGGTCTAACCCAATTATGGACCTAATCCATCTAATCCATTGACCCACAAGTTTATGCAATTGTCTTAGATCTTAATTCATAATTCTAGACCTACTAGACAACACTTAATTCTTTTAATTAAGTATTTGGGCTGATGGGTCAAGGTTTGGTATTTCGAAAATAATTTTTAAATTTGAAAGGTTTTATTTTCTATTCACCAAATATGTTGACTCATTTCACAAATAGATCAGCACATTTCATAAATAGCAATCCTATTGCTAATTACATAACAGAAAATAACTCAATCAAAATAAATCATGAATATTCCTTTAGATCTAATCTAACACATTCATGATAAATTTTACAATTGAACCTTTATAATTAATTTCTTTTGCTGCTTCATCTGCATGGGATATAATTGCAGTGGCACCCCTACCGCCATAGGAGACCCCATCGAATGGGAGGAGAGGACCTTTAAACCCTACTTTTCTCCTATGACCGAACGGCCATGGCAACCAACCTAATTCGATTACTTGATACTTGGATCAAGTATATCTAAATATACCAATTTCAAAATTTAAATTTCAAAATTTAAATTTTGAATTTCAAATTTCAAATAAATTTCAAATTTCAAAATTTTGAATTTCAAATTTTGAATTTCAAAATTTGAATTTTAAATTTTGAATTTCAAATTTGAAATTTCAATCAAATTTCAAATTTTGAATTTCGAATTTCAAAATTTTGAATTTTTAATTTCGAATTTCAAATTTTAAAATTCAAATTTCAAATTTTAAATTTCAAATTTTTGAATTTTGAATTTCGAACAACTTTCAAAATTTAAATTTTAAATTTTAAATTTCAAATTTCAAATTTAAACTTTTAGATTATAACTTAATCTACGCATGCAAATATATATATCATATCTAAGAACCCGCTCTGATACCATTTGTTGCAAAAATTCAGTGCAGGGGTAAAATGGTAATTTTAAAACTTTTTTAAAATTATGATTTTACAGTAGAAAAATATTAATTAATCTAATTAATTAACATAAATTTACCCTACACTAGGATCTAAATATGATATATAGCATGCATTCATTTAAATTTGAAATTCAAATTCGAACAGTAAACACTTTACTGTAATGTGTTCAGAACACAATACCTTTATGCGGGTAGTAGATCGCCGCAAGCTGATCACCATTGGGATAATCTGATCATTACGATATAGCCACACAGTGTGTCTGGCCTCTGTGGATCATCCACATGAAGTTTTCGATCTGATTGACTCCTCACGAGTGCTAGCTCGTTGTAGAGCCCTTTTGACGGTCGATGCTGATCGAACTCCTTCGATCGATGTCTGTCGATTCTTCAGATGCTCCATATCATCAACCGACATGCTTGAGAGGATGTTAAAGATCTCCCTAAGATTTTGTGGGCTCACGACACTCGTAGCTCACTTTCTTACTTTCCGAACCCCAGGCTAAAACTCTAGGGAACTCACCGGAAACCTTGCACCCACTTTTCTTTCTTTTCTTTGTTTTTCTCTTGGATGGATATGGACTTTCTTCTCACGCACAAGACTTCCTCATGCCCCAAAATTTTTCTCCAAAAAATCTTCTTCCTATACGCACCACTCTTCTCCTCCTTTTATAACAACGTCAAACGTCTTATCCAAAAGAAAGGATAAAGATAAGTAATTACACATTTGAATTCAAATGAACACCAACTCATCCCTTATCCACTAAAGGTGTGAGGCATGGCTTAAATTGTGCATGGAGTGATTTCATAAAAAATCTTTTCTCATGTAATAAATGGGACGTAAAAAAAGGGATAAGGTGCAAAGATTGATTGCCCATTCAAATTCAAACTTTATTTTGAATTTGAATGGCCAACCAATCATCCTTATCCATTCATTTGACACATTAAAGTGGGGCATGGAGAGGGCTTTGTGTGAGGAAATAATTCATGAGAAGTTCCTTCTCATGAATTCAAATGGGTGCAATGGAAGTGAGGTGGTGCATGGAGATTGGGTCAAGGTGATTTCATTATTTAAACCAACATAATTGAACCAAATAAGTTATGTTCAATTAGACTAATTTAAACTCAACTAAATTAGGCTTAATTAGGCTCAATAAAATCTTAATCAAATTAAAAATTGATTAAGCCCAACCTCTGATCAAATCAGGGACCAAACCATCTCGACGATTAGGTCAACTCTTAACCTAATCGGGTCAAACCCAACTGAATCCAATTCAATTGGACTTGATCCAAAAATAATTACTCAATCAAATTGAGTTAATTAGTGATCAAATTACTAATTAAATCTCTCATAAATACTGAGTCCAAATCTGATGGGCAATCGGGCATCAGAATTCATCGATATGTAACCCTGATCGAAAAGTCCCAACCAGTGGGACTCTTGACCCCGGTACCCATAATGTGTGGAACTCATGATCAGAGAATCTTGATTTCCGATCATTGAGTTCCAAACATGTAGGATTCTACACCAGCCATCAGATCAGATAAGAACCTCTAATGTGTGTGACCCCGCAAGTTCGAACATAAGCCGGTAGCACAGGAACCAATTCCTGTACTAATCGAAGTGACCATCTAGCAATGGTACCCGATATCTAGATAAGTTGAAGAGTCACAATCGCAACACTCAGAACCTACATGAATATGGTTACTGTATAATTCATCCTTTTGACCCCTGTGTTTAGGATGACTCAGGGTTAAACTGTCAACCCTGATCAGATCATTCGAATCGTGCTCAACTCAAACAGTCCTGTGACTCCTCACAAGGACTACCTTGGCCAAGGTTTTGCTAAATTGAAACACAACTGTATACAGCTCTTAAACTGGAGTGATCAATCCCATCTTGACACACGCACCGACAAGTCAAGTACTTGACTACACCCAACAGCCTTCCGTCACTGAATTAAAAATTTAGGTAGTCCAGTGCCTAAGTGTAGTGAGCTTCTTGCAAGTCACCGTGGTGGTCTCAGGTCAGAAGGATATTTATATCCATATTCCATCGGAGCAAATTTTGACAGCAGAAATAGCTTCGGAGTTAGTCACTTTCAGTGCAGATGTACCCTTACATCTCACTTGTATGCCATACTAGTGTCTCCACACTCATTGGTTAAGAGGACAACCAACCTATATGGCATACAACGACCTATGCTTGATAAATATTGTTGTCCATAGTAACAATATATTATTTCATCGTGAACAGATTTAAGGACTAAACGATAAATCCTCCTTTGTTGAGTCTAAATAGTCCTAAGGACTACACCACAACATAGGAGTTCATTAGAAGATGAAATATTTTGTGATAAAAAATGCTAAAATATTTTTTTATTAATTCATAATTCATGTACAAATACAAAAATGAGCACAACCGTCAACAGGCTGACGATTGGCTTTGGGACACTATTTCCAACAGATAGATCCCACAGTCGAAGCATATGGGACTCTACGCATACACTCTCTCTCTTCAGGAGTTGTCTGACAATCCTTCTTAGCGAGAGAAATTTCATGGCTTATCGGTAGATAGCTCTTCTTGAAATTCTTCATTCTGAACCTCTTCAGCACAGTGTCTATGTACGTGGACTGGGATAACCCAAGCATCCTTCTAGATCTATCCCTATAAATCTTCATCCCTAGGATGTAGGATGCTTCACCCAAGTCCTTCATGGAGAACTGTGATGACAATCAAACTTTTATTCCCTGTTGTGCAAGGATGTCATTCCTGATTAAGAGATTGTCATCCACGTACAAGACAAAAAATATCACAACTAGACCATTTGCCCATTTATAGATGCAAGGCTCTTCTCTATTCTTAATGAAGCCATACGTTTTGATCAACTTGTCAAAATACATATTCCAACTCCGAGAATGTCATCCACGTACAAGATAAGGAATACCACAACTGGACCATTTGCCCATTTATAGATGCAGGGCTCTTCTCCATTCTTAATGAAGCCATACGTTTTGATCACCTTATCAAAACGCATGTTCCAACTCCGAGAAGCTTGCTTCAATCCATAAATGGATCTCTGAAGCTTGCACACCTTGGACTCATCTGTGGATGTAAACCCCTCAGGTTGTATCATATACACCTCTTCAGTTAGCTCTCCATTCAGAAAAGCTGTCTTTACATCCATCTATCAGATCTCATAATCCAGATGGGCAGCTATTGCAAGCATTATCCGAATAGATTTGAGCATTAACACAGAGGAGAACATCTCGTTATAGTCAATACCATAATATTGATGATATCCTTTGGCAACCAGATGGGCTTTATAGGTCTCCACCTTTCCGTCTGTACCCTTCTTCTTTTTGAAGACCCATTTACACCCAATGACTTTAACTCCTTTAGGTGGGCCAACCAATGTCCATACATCATTGACCTTCATGGACTTTATTTCAAATTTTATGGCTTCAAGCCATTTCTCAGAATCAGGTCTCTGCATTGCATCCATATAGGTGATCGGATCCTCATCATTCTCATTGAGTCGATGAGATCACCGTCCTAGATAAAAAAATCATAGTATCTGTCCGACTGATGTGGTACTCTATCGGATCGCCTTAATGGTGCAGGTATATTGGGCTCCGGATCTGATCTAATCAAATCCAACTCAAGTTCAACTATTGGTGTCGGTCCTTCTACCTATTGAACTTCATCAAGTTCAATCTTAGAGGCAACGATTCCTTCACCAAAAATTTTTTTTTCTTAAAAGGTTGCCTTAAGGCTGACGAACATCTTTTATTCATCAGCATGGTAGAAAAAATATCCTTTGGTCTCTTTGGGGTACCCTATGAATGTGCATTTGTTAGACCTAGGTCTAAGTTTATTTGTAACTAACCGTTGACATAGGCCGGGCACCCCCAGACCCTAAGGTGTGAAAGTGCTGGCTTACACCCTATCTATATCTTATATGGAGTCTTAATTATAGACTTACTTGGAACTCTATTTAATAGATAACAAGTCGATTCGAGTGCATATCCCCAGAAGGATATCGGCAAGCTGGCAAAACTCATCATGGATCAGACCATGTCTAACAGAGTCCGATTTTTTTTTTCAGACACACCATTATGCTGTAGTTTTTTGGAGGAGTCCATTGGGAGAGAATCTCATTCTCTTCTAGATATGCGAGAAACTCACCAGAAAGGTATTCCCATCCTCGATCAGATCGAAGAGTTTTAATACTCTTCTCAGTTTATTTTTTTACTTCACTTCAGAATCATTTGAACATTTTAAATGAATCCGACTTATGTTTCATCAGATAGACATATCCATATCTGGATAGATCATCCATAAAAGTGATGAAGTAGAAATATCCATCTCTAGTACTTATGCTTATGGGCCCGCATACATCAGTATGTACTAGGCCTAAGAGCTTAGTAGCTCTCTCACCTTTTTCAGTAAAAGGTGACTTGGTCATTTTACCAAGAAGACAGAACTCATAAGTTGGAAGTGATTCACAATCACTGACTTTGAGGATTCCCTCTTGAGTCAATCTGTTTATCCTATTCTTGTTTAATGACCTAGCCTACAGTACCATAAGTAGATATCTGATACACTATCTAATCTAGGGTGCTTGCCAGTAGAATAGACTACGTTAAGAGGTTGTGATAATATATACACACAATTATTCAAATGTCCACAAAAAATAGTAACACCATTCAAAATGATATTACAAACTTATTTCTTTATTAAAATTTCATAATCATTTTTGGCCAGAGGGCCTATAGAAATAACATTTAAAAAGAAACTGGGACAGAAATGATAATCATTAAAAACAACAGTATGGGACTCAAATACAAGTTTCAAGATTCTCAATGCTAGAACTGGAACTGGTCTTCCATCTCCAACGTTCAGGAACCTCTCGTCTTGCTTGAATCTCCTACTGACCTGTGACCCCTGCAACGAATTGCAAATATGGTAAGAGCTATCAATATCCAATACCCAGTCAGTTATATCATAAATAGAGAAATTGCAAGGAGTTATCATATAAATACCTTACTCAGCAACAGCTTGCTTCTTTCTCTTCTTGTTAGGGTCCAGGGAGGCAATGCACTAAGGACAGTTCCTCTTTCAGTGCCCCCGCTTCTTGCAAAAGAAGCATTCAGCTTGACTCTTATCGGGCTTGATCTTTCTGGTCTAGCCCTGCACTGATGTTCCAGCTTGAACTTGCACCTTCTTCACTTTCTTCTTGTTGTTCTTCTTTCCTTTCTCAAAGGGTCAAGAACCAGAAGATGAACCTCCCACTAAGTTCACCGACTCCTTGTGGAGTGGGTGATCCTTCTCAAAGTTCTGAAGCAACCCCAGTAACCCGTGGTAGTTTACTTCAGGCTTTATCATTCTATAATGAGTGATGAATGAAAGATAAGACTTGGATAGCGAGTTCAGTATTGCATCTTTCTCAAGCTGCTCATGCAAGAAAAAGCCGAGCTTGCTCAAACACTCCATCAGCTCGATCATGTACTATACCTGATTAGTGAAAGAGGCACCATCCCATATTTTGGTGTTGAAGATGGCACAACTAGTCTTGTGCCTCTCCACATCATCGGGTGTGCCAAAGGCATCCTCCAACACTTGAAGCATGTCCTTTGGCTGAGCCATCTCAAATCTATGATTGAACTCATCACTCATGGCAGCCAGCATGATGTAGTGCATCGTGATCCGATCACTAAGTCACTTCTAGTAAGTGTCTCTGACTATTTCACATGCATTGGCTGCTAGCTCCTCAGGTGCAGAATCCGTTCAAACTCCAGGACTATCTTCAACTTTTGGTACCAGCTACTGAAGTTGGATCCCACCAACTTATCATTGTCCAACAATGATCGGAGCAATAGGGAAGTGGCCATATCTGCACAAAAAAAACCATAACCTAATTGGTAATTGATTCATTAAACTTAAAGATTTAGACTTTAATCAAAAAGTTTCTCCCACTATTTTATTCAAATTGGTAGCCTCTACCTCTAATTCGAGAAATTATCCTAATTCTTTAGTAGGTACTAGAATCCACTTAGACTGCACACAAGCCCAACTTTGGTTGGCCAACCCATGTACATCTAAGGATAGGTTCATAACCAATTATTTCTCTAAATAATTTTTAGTAATTTTAATTTTACCCCAGTCCCTAATCAGTAGGCTTTGGCCTCCACTAAAAAGGTCTGGTTAGGTCCAACCATTAACATGACCATACTTGGCCCATCTAGCCAATGAATGATTAGGCCCAACTTTGGTTGGCTAACCAAACCACCATTTAGAAAGATGCAGTCAAGAAATCATATTATGAATGACAATTCTATTAGCCGATAAGCATCAGGCCTTTGGGCCTCCAATGATTATCCAACTGATGGACCCATTATCATCCACTTAATGGGAGGCTATGAACTAGTTATCACCATAATTATTTTATTTTAAGGACCTAATAATTTTATAGGATTTAATTTATTTAGAGGAGGAGGTCAGATGAACCAGCTTATCATGATCCTCCCACTGGCTTCACCAAGTCAGCTTAAGGGAGACCACTAAAAGGGCTGGTCTAAGAGCACCTAAATCAGTCACACTGATTTACCTAGCTAACATGGATCAGCTCGAATAGTCAAGTGATCCGATCAAAGTATAATTTCACCAAGAGGTTAGGTAAGTTCGATCGGTGGGAAGATCTGCCAAAGCTTGTCTTAGACACCATCAGAAATGGTCAGGTAAGTAGGCTGCCAATTAAAAACCACTAGTCTGGTTTACCTTAGATACCAACTAGTTTAATTAATTTATATTAGATCAACCTAACAGTTCGTGCTAGACCGTTTAGCCAAGAATCAAGTCTATTTGGTTCTCGTTAAAGACACGGACTTGACCAACTACAACTATTATAATTGATCTAGAGAATCCTTGACCTAATCTAAGACAATAATTGATTAAATTTAGTTAATTCTCTAATTAAGTCCATCTTTAAACTAATCTTAGGTCTAACCCAATTAATGGACCTAATTCTCACTAACCCATTAACCCAATGTGTTATACTTTGTGTCGTAGGTTCTTCAATTCACAATCCTAGAACCTAATCAAACAACTTCTTAATTATCAATTAAGTTTTAGACTGAGGGTTGGGGTTCGGCTTTTCGAAAATAATTTTCATGTTTGTATAATATTTTTACAATATGATTCTACCAACCAAGTTGCATGTTTGATTTATAATCAAAATGTAAGTAAAATAAGCATGAAACTACTTTAGATCTAATCTAAATAGGTTCATGTAATTGAAACAATTTTAATTTTAAACTGCATAAATTTTTCAGACAAATATATGATGGTTCTTTATACGAAAATTATTAATAAAGAGATTTTTTTTAGATTTAAGTACTATTTAAATCTAATAAATCATAAATTTAATCTAGATCATATCTAACAAATTTATGATTAAAGATAGATCTACACGAACTAGGACAACCTTTGCACTATAAGGGGTAAACTTTACAGTAGGACAACCTACAGCTCGTGATTGATCTAAAAATTTTAATTTCAGATTTAACAATCAGATTATAAATTAGATCTAATCTAAGAAATAATATAAATATGTATAAATAATCATGTAATAAACAACCTAGGCTCTGATACCAATTGAAGGAACCAGATTTAGGGTTTCACGATTAGATCTTGAAACTTTTTCAAGATCAGGCAGTGGAAGACTAAAATAAATTAAAATTTATCTTATAAAAATAGAAAATTTTTAGATCTAAGATTCTATTACATGATTATTACATGGAACTAAATCAGATATCAAAATATAAAGAAAAAAAACTACATATTGATCATATCAACATGTTTCTATACTACATCTAATGTATGTAAAATATAATAGATCAGATCTATTACCTTGCAAGTTAGACATTCTGTTGCCCAGCTATGCAACCCAAGAGGGGGGGTGAATTGGGTTTTAAAAATTTTAGGCTTAACTAATTACTTGTAAAAATTATATATCAAAAGCTTGATGAATGAGGAGAGAGACTTTAGTTTGAGATTAATTACTTAAAACAAGAATGCAAGGATATAATGGAGAATTAAAGAGAAACAATAAAGCATGCCACAAACACAATGATTTATAGTGGTTCGGTGCCAACCTTGCACCTACATCCACTCCCCAAGCTCCTACTTGGGAATTCCAATCCACTATACTTTGTATTCAACCCGAATACAACCGTCGAAAACTCCGACACTAGCTATCCCAAGCTAGTCCACTTGTTTCTCGGGTACAAGCCGACCCAATACACTCCGATTTCAGGTTCGGATCAACCTTTCCTTGTTTTGGAAACCCTCCAAAACAAAAAAATTACTCACAAGATAAAATCAGTTTAGAGCACAAATAAGTACAAGAATAGCTCCTTAAGTGACGAATATAACAATAAATACGCTTTACTCAAATGAAGAAGCCCCTCTTGGATTTCCTCAAAGTGGATGAGAGATGAAGTAAATGCTTGAGGAGTTGGTGAGCTTGATTGATGGCTTCTTGAAGGCTTTTAAATGAGCTCTTGTATGATGTTGAGTAGTTGGCTTGAAAAACCTTCTCTTGAATGCACTTGAATGCCCTCTTGAATGCTCTTGATTTTCTCTTTTCAAATCACTTGAATGCCTCTTGGATATTTGGATCTCTCTCTTTTTGTTTTCCACCTTTTGAAACCTTTTATAGCCTTAAGAGACAAGGAAAACAAACTAGGCAGAAAAAGAGCCGTTAGAGCACAAAAAGCAGCATTAAAAAGCAACCAAATCTGGCCAAAAACTAGCCGTTACAGGCAAATCCCGTCATATGAGTCGACTCATGAGTCGACTCATGCCTCAGGGGTCGACTCATGAGTCGACCTCTGTTGCAAAGTCCAGAGATTTGGTTTCTGGATTTTCTTGGCCCAAAACAGCAGAAGTCGACTCATGAGTCGACTCATGCCTTGTGGGTCGACTCATGAGTCGACTCACAGGTCGTGCCAAGCCAGAAAACCAGCGTGCCATGGCTAATCTTTGCGTGCCAATCAGCTCATAGTTTCATGAGTTGACTCATGAGTCGACTCATGAACTTCAAACCTTCATAACTCCAAAAATATAAGTCCAAAAACCATGAAACTTTCACCAATAGATTACATATCATTTGTTCTACACGATGATGCTATCAAATCAGAGTTTTGATGAAATTACGATTTTGCCCCTGTAGAGCATAAGGTCTTTTTCAAATAAAAAATATTTGTATCCCTTCAAACTGTTTTGTAGTCATCAAAATCAATCTAGGAGCAACAATCTCCCCCTTTTTGATGATGACAAAAATTTGAACAAAAGCATTTTTCTGAATCATGAATTTCAACAGATTGTATTTTAGGTGCATATGCTTGAAAAGAGTATGATTCTTTTGGCATGTGATACAAATGGTTGTATGCATAAATGGTTTGTCCATTTGCTTAAAGATTGGAAGATATGCTCATTGGATTATTGTTTTGGTGTTAGAGCAGAAAATTTGATTTTATTATCAGAGCAAGAAAAAAAAATTTTCTCAATTCTCAAAACTAGTCATGTGTGCCAAAGCATATTTAATAGTTGATTTGGAAAGAGTATTAGATCATTTAAGTTTAAGATGTATCAGAGCAAGAGAAATGAAAATCCTGCAATGTATCAGTGTAGGGAAAAAATTTTACAAAGTATCAGAGAAAAATTTTGCAAAGTATCAGAGTAATAAAAACAGTTTTTCAATGTATCAGAGTAAAATTGAGTAATGTATCGGAGTAGTAAAAAAAATTGTCAAAGTATTAGAGCAATGTATTCAATATATCAGAGTGGGTTTGGAATTTGAAAGCCTATCAAAGCATATTCAATGGTTTACAGCAAATCAGAGTATGAGTAATTTTAAAAGTACTTATTTGCAGTATATTTAGCATTTGTACTTAAAATTGTCAATGTATTAATTTCTCATAATTTATAGTGTTTGCTTTTGATGGATTTCTTTGTGTTTAATTTCTCCCCCTTTTTGACATCATCAAACAAGGTTAAGTCCTTTTTCTGAAGCATTCTTTAATTTCTCCTCTTGTAGGGTTTGCTCCCCCTTAATGAAGCAACTATTAACAGCAATCATAAAATGATAATACCATAAAGAGAAGACAATATTTCACAAAAGAGAATATATAACCAAAGTAAGATAATCATCATTCCAAAGGTAAAGCCATAATTGTTTCAGTACATAGATTGTAACATAAAAAGTATCATACAAAGTCAACTAGCTCATGTCAATACATGGCCCCAAAAATACAGATCCTAGAGAGGACTAAACACTAAGACCTAGGATCTAGAAATGATCAATGATCAGAATCATCAGAAATGTGATAAGGAGCAGATGGATCTGGATCTGAGATGCGTCCTCGACCCCGTCTGCCTCTGGCACGAGAGGAAGAACTGGCACGAGCAGGCGAACGGGAGGAACTGGGTGGCTGAGAACGCTGAGAAGCTAGGGACTGAACTGAAAGGGTAAGTCTGATGGAGTCAAGTACAGTCAGTGCCCTGGAGACAGCCTGGAGAAGTGCAGTGAACTGAGTAGTAGCTTGCTCACTTGATCCTCTGATCTCCTTCCTCATAACTCATAACCGCCCTCAAGAGCTCCTCTGAGTCTGCCGGCCTCTGCAGTGAGATCAGTGACCTCAATCGTAGACTCCTGAGGCTGAGGGTGTGCCAAATCGAAGACCTGCCCCTGTAACTCGAGAACTCTGCCAGTCAGTCTCAGTACAGTGTCCTCAAGCTGCTGAATCCTCATGGACTGATCTGCCATCATTGATATACTGTGGAGATGTGGGGAGTCAAAGTCTGATCAGTAGAAGTAGCCCCTGGTACAAATGAAGTACTGCTCATCTGACTCGACATCAAAGAGACCATACGCTGTGCAATCCGCTCAATCTGATAATCGGACAGTGTGAACTCTGGCGGAGGTGCTCTGCTCTCTGGCTGATGCACAGGTGTGGGTATCCTGGTAAACTCAGAAGGGCCAGCCTCTGGATCCGGAAAGAACTGTATATCTGGTGAAGCTGCCCTGAAGTCATGAACAGGAGATGATGGACCTTCTTCTTCTTCAGCTCTGACTCCTGCTGTATCCTCAGCTCTTTCTTCTGCTCTCTCTTCTGCTCTTTCTTCTGTTCTTTCCTCAGCTCCCCTGATCCAACCACCACCACTTTTTGTGAACCCCATTCGATGCAAGGTGTGTAGGTTGAAGGTATCAACATGAGACAGTTTGGTGGGAGCCTCCCCCTCACAACTAACTCCAAACCTCCTGAAAACTCTAGTCAGGGCCATACCATAAGGCAAATGTGCCTTAGATCTATTCAGAGTCTCTCTCATGGCCTCTATCATAAGTGCTGGGAGGTTTAGGGGGGTTTCTGTGATAATGTGAAACATAATGCATATGTCCCTCCTGACAGAAGATCGTGCCTACCACTCCTAGGGAAGAAAAGTTTTGTGACCATTTGATGTAAGATTCTCATTTCTATAGGTAAAATCTTGGCCTCTAGTTTATTCAAATTCCCTTGGTAGGTTCCTCCAAGTATAACACTTATACCTTCTTCTTTCACGGGGAGTTCCATGTATGCATAACCTTCACTAGGTAAGTGTAAAATCTCCCCTAAAATGACAGGATCCAGACAGATATCAATCCCTTTCACAGTTGAAGTTACTGACCCATTTCCATAAATAAGATTCTGATAAAACTCCCTAACAAGGTCAACAAAGGTGACTTCTTTGAGTGAACAGTAAAAGCTCCATCCCTGATTTTTGATCTTACTTGCTAAAGAAAATCCCTCACTTTCAAAGAACCGGAAGTCAATGTTTTTCCCGGTTTCTACTTTTCTATCTGAGAGAGGGTTCTTACTGGGGGTTTGAGAAGACTGTGAAGGACCTTGAACTGAAGCTGGAACGGGAGCAGAGGAGGACTGTGCCGCTTGCCTTTTCCTTCTGACACTTTCTTCAAGTTCCCGGACAGACTTTCTCCTTTGGGGAAGTTTCATTTTTGGTGCCATAACCTCTTCAATACCAGGCGAGGAGACTTGAGGAGCAAGTGAGAGAGTGGAGGAAGGATCACAAGAGAGTGATTTGAGGTTTTGGAGGAGAGAAGAGTGGATTTGAGAGGGACGGTGGAGTGCTAGGGCACGCTCCAACCGTGAAGAACAAGGGAAGAGGTCACAAAAGAACCTTTCCCCGAGTGGCGATTTGCGGTGGAGAGGAGGCGGGAGGAGTTCCACAGCTAAGCCTTGGAAATGGAGCAAATGGGAGAAGGGAGAATGGATTTCGGAAGGAGGAAGACGAGCGTGAGGGTCGGCTCACGAACAGTAATTCAAAATATAAACCCTTCAGCCCGTTGGAAGTTGCTGGGAATTACAAGTTTGCCATTGAGTCGACTCATGGGGGTCGACTCATGAAGTTCAGAAAATCAGGAAAAATATGAATAAATTCCAAAAAATTTGAAATTTGGGGAGAAGGAGTTTAGCTCTAAGATGAGTTTTTAGAATGAAAAACTTGAGCTTTTGGGACCAAGAAAGGTGTTGGAAATTGAGCTCTTAGGAAATTTTGACCATAAATCATTGGAATTTGAAAATTAATTCAGGCAAATGGATCAAGAATTCCTAGATTTCTCCTAATTTCACAGAATCTATCCTCACTAAGGGCCTTTGTAAAGATATCAGCTAATTGATTTTCGGTGCAAACATATTCAAGAATTATATTTTTGTTTTGAACATGTTCTCTTATGAAGTGATGTCTTATTTCAATATGTTTGGATCTTGAGTGTTGAATAGGATTTTTAGATAGATTTATGGCACTTGTGTTGTCACATCTTATTGGTGTTTCATTAAGTTTAATTCCAAAGTCTTCAGTTGTTGCTTAATCCACAAGATTTGAGCACAACAACTTCCGGCTGCAATGTATTCGGCCTCAGCCGTAGACAGTGCTACCGAATTTTGTTTCTTGCTAAACCATGAGATTAGGTTAACTCCAAGAAATTGACAAGTTCCACTTGTGCTTTTTCTATCTAGTTTACATCCAGCAAAGTCAGCATCAGAATATCCTAATAAATCTATTTGTGAGTCCTTAGAGTACCATAACCCTAAAGTTTGAGTACCATTTAAGTATCTAAGGATTCTTTTAACAGCATTCAAATGAGATTCTTTAGGATTAGATTGATATCTAGCACATAAACAAACACTAAACATGATATCAGGCCTACTTGCAGTTAAATATAATAATGATCCAATCATACCTCTATAGTATTTTAAGTCTACACATTTACCTTCATCGTCCTTGTCAAGCTTACATGAGGGACTCATTGGTGTGCCAATGGGTTTGGAGTTCTCCATTCCAAATCTTTTGAGTAGTTCCTTGGTGTACTTGCTTTGGGTGATGGAGATTCCCTCTTTTGATTGTTTGATCTGGAGTCCGAGGAAGAAGGTGAGTTCTCCCATCATGCTCATCTCGAACTCCCCCTGCATAAGCTTAGCAAAGTCTTGACAAAGGGATTCATTAGTAGACCCAAAAATTATGTCATCAACATAAATTTGTATAACTAACATATCATTTTATTTCTTTTGATAAAGAGGGTTGTATCTACATTACCTCTTGAAAAACTATTATTTAGTAAAAATTTGCTTAGTCTATCATACCATGCTCTAGGTGCTTGTTTTAATCCATATAAAGCCTTATTTAATTTAAAAACATGATTAGGAAAGGCATGATTTTCAAATCCAGGGGGTTGTTCTACATAAACTTCTTCAGTAATAAATCCATTTAAAAATGCACTTTTAACATCCATTTGAAATAATTTGAATTTCATAAAGCAAGCATATGCAAGTAGAAGTCTAATGGCTTCTAATCTAGCTACTGGTGCAAAGGTTTCATCAAAATCAATCCCTTCTTCTTGATTATATCCTTTAGCAACCAATCTTGCTTTATTTCTAATTACATTACCATGCTCATCTAATTTGTTTCTAAAGACCCATTTTGTGCCAATTATTGAACAGTTTTTAGGTCTTGAAACCAAAGTCCAAACATTATTTCTTTCAAATTGATTAAGTTCCTCTTGCATTGCATTGATCCAATTATGATCTTTTTCAGCTTCTTCAATAGTTTTAGGTTCAAAATGAGATACAAAAGCACAATGATTAAACACATCTCTAAGTGAAGAGCGAGTTTTTACACCATGCATAGGATCACCAATAATTAACTCCTTAGGGTGGTTGTGAACATACCTCCATTCCTTGGGTAGGTCATTTGTACCTTGAGGTTGTTCTTGAATTTCCTCACCTATCTCATCTTGTTTGTCTTCTTGTTCCTTGTCCTCTGGAGTGGCTGAATCTTTCAGAGTGATCTCCTTCATACCTTCTATTAATGGATCTGCATCATCAACACCCTCATTCTTCCTTGAAGGAAGATCGTTAGATTCATCAAAGACAACATGAATGGACTCCTCAACTACTAAAGTTCTTTTATTAAAAACTCTAAAAGCTTTACTAGTAGAGGAGTAACCCAGAAAGATTGCTTCATCTGATTTTGCATCAAATTTACCAAGTCTTTCCTTGCTATTATTTAATACAAAACATCGGCAGCCAAAAACATGAAAATATGCAATATTTGGTTTTCTTCCTTTCCAAAGTTCATAGGGGGTTTTCTTTAAAAATTGTCTGATCAAAGCACGATTTAAAATGTAACATGCTGTGTTAATAGCTTCCGCCCAAAAATATCTTGGAAGGTAGCTTTCACAAAGCATGGTACGGGCCATTTCTTCTAAGGTTCTGTTTTTCCTTTCAACTACCCCATTTTGTTGGGGTGTTCTAGGAGCAGAGAAGTTATGACCGATTCCATTCTCATCACAAAATTTTTCAAAGTCTTGATTTTCAAATTCAGTTCCATGCTCACTTCTAATATTTTGAATTGAAAATCTTTTTCATTAGTGACTTTTCGATGAAATTTAGTGAAAATATGAAAAGTTTCATCTTTGTGTGCCAAAAAGAAAACCCAAGTAAAACGTGAATAATCATCTATTATTACAAAACCATATCATTTTCCTCCTAGACTTGTGGTTCTAGTTGGTCCAAATAAATCCATATGCAAAAGCTCTAATGGTCTAGAAGTTGAAACAATGTTTTTGGATTTAAATGAAACTCTAGTTTGCTTACCTAGTTGACATGCATCACAAATCCTATCTTTTTCAAAATTCAGTTTAGGCAAGCCATGAACTAATTCTTTCTTAATTAATTTTGAAAGAGAATGCATGCTAATGTGAGCAAGTCTACGATGCCAAAGCCAACTAGTCTCATTAACTTTAGCATTTAAGGATACTAGGCATTGCATGTCTAATTTGGCTAAATCATTTAGATCTACCATATAAACATTGCCATGTCTATGTCCTATAAATTTGATGCCATCATTAATAGGACTAGTCACAATACAAACAGATGATTCAAAAACTACTTTATACCCTTTATCACAAAATTGACTAATGCTAAGTAAGTTATGCTTTAAACCTTTAACTAACAAAACATTTTCAATATATTTGGAGGGAGTGATACCAATGTTACCTATCCCGATGATCTTTCCTTTGCCATTATCTCCAAAGGTGACCATCCCTCCATCCTTAGCATCAAGCATGATGAATTGTGATTCATCACTAGTCATGTGTCTCGAGCATCCACTGTCCAGATACCATTTCCTGTTTTCTCCATGGGATGCTAGACACACCTGCAAACAAATATCAAGTTTTTGTTTTAGGTACCCAAGCTTTCTTGGGTCCTTTTTGGTTAGTCAAGATGGTTCCTTTTGGAACCCATATTTTCTTTACAGTTATGTTTGCACAAGTGTAAGATTTATGTCCTATTCTACCACATTTAAAACTAGTATTGGTAGGCTTGTTACTTGAATAATTTACATAAATATTTTTCAGAAATTTTTATTTCTTTAAAGGGTTATAGCCAAGTCCGGCCTTATCATATACGGCCTTTTGATTTTCAAGAATCATATTTAGTTTGTTTGAACTTAAGGTGAATTTATCTACTATAGGTTTCAGCTTATTAATATCATTCTTTAGGCTTTGGTTCTCTTGAAGCAAAGTAGATTTTTCAATTGAAAGATTTTCTGCTTGTTTTACTAAAGACTGATTTTTCAATTTTAGTTCTTTGTTTTTCATTCCTAGTTTCTTCAATTCATCAATTAAATCATTGAAGGCTTCATGCAATTCTTCAAAAGTAAATTCACTAGGGTTTCAGAAATTACCTCATTATCGTGTGCCATAAGGCACAGGTTGGCTTGTTCTGTTGAGGTCTCCTCATCGGAGCTTGAGTCGTCGCTCGACTCCATGTGGCCATCATTGCCTTCTTTTTGAACTTTTTGGGACCTTTCTTCAATTGTGGACATTCGGATTTGAAATGCCCCGGCTTCTTGCACTCATAGCATATAAGGGGTTGATCTTTTTCTTTCTCTTAGCTTTGTTCCCCTTTTGTGAAAGGTCTCTTTCTCATCCCCTGTTTCCTCTTTCTTAGGAACTTCTTGAATCTTCGGGTGATGAGTGCCATTTCTTCATCCTGTTCTTCATCTTCTGTGTCGTCAGTTTCTTCATCAGGAGAGGCTGTGGATTTGAGGGTAATGGTTCTCTTCTTTTTGACTTCATCCTCTTGATGTTGCTTCATGCTAAGCTCGTGAGTCATCAAGGATCCAAGAAGCTCTTCTAGAGGTAGAGTGTTCAAGTCCTTTGCTTCTTGGATAGCAGTCACCTTGGCTTCCCAGGTTCTTGGCAATGACCTGAGAATCTTCCTTACAAGCTCACTGTTAGTATAAGATTTGCCAAGACTCTTCAAACCATTAATTATGTCAGTAAAGCGAGTAAACATAGCAGTTATGGACTCATCATGCTCCATTTTAAATAACTCATATTTATGTACAAGCATGTTTATTTTAGACTCCTTTACTTGATTTGTTTCCTCATGGGTTACTTCTAACCTGTCCCATATTTCTTTAGCAGATGCACAGGTAGAAATACAATTAAATTTATTTGCATCAAGTGAACAATAAAGAACATTCATAGCTTTAGCATTTAACTGTGCCAATTTCTTATCAACCTCATCCCATTCTCTTTCGGGTTTGGTTGACTCCTCACCATCTATTATCTTGGTGGGTGTGTGTGGACCGTTCACTATGATACTCCACATATCATAGTCTAGTGCTTGTATGAAAATCTTCATCCGAGCTTTCCAATAGGTGTAATTAGACCCATTGAAAAGTGGAGGTCGGTTGGTAGATTGCCCCTCGGCTAGAGAAGTGCCGACGTGGGTTGCCATAGATCTTTGGCTCTTTGATTGTTAGATCAAAGAAGGGCTAGAGCACCAGGCTCTGATACCACTTGTTGCCCAGCTATGCAACCCAAGAGGGGGGGTGAATTGGGTTTTAAAAATTTTAGGCTTAACTAATTACTTGTAAAAATTATATATCAAAAGCTTGATGAATGAGGAGAGAGACTTTAGTTTGAGATTAATTACTTAAAACAAGAATGCAAGGATATAATGGAGAATTAAAGAGAAACAATAAAGCATGCCACAAACACAATGATTTATAGTGGTTCGGTGCCAACCTTGCACCTACATCCACTCCCCAAGCTCCTACTTGGGAATTCCAATCCACTATACTTTGTATTCAACCCAAATACAACCGTCGGAAACTCCGACACTAGCTATCCCAAGCTAGTCCACTTGTTTTCCGGGTACAAGCCGACCCAATACACTCCGATTTCAGGTTGGATCAACCTTTCCTTGTTTTGGAAACCCTCCAAAACAAAAACAATTACTCACAAGATAAAATTAGTTTAGAGCACAAATAAGTACAAGAATAGCTCCTTAAGTGAGCGAATATAACAATAAATACGCTTTACTCAAATGAAGAAGCCCCTCTTGGATTTTCTCAAAGTGGATGAGAGATGAAGTAAATGCTTGAGGAGTTGGTGAGCTTGATTGATGGCTTCTTGAAGGCTTTTAAATGAGCTCTTGTATGATGTTGAGTAGTTGGCTTGAAAAACCTTCTCTTGAATGCACTTGAATGCCCTCTTGAATGCTCTTGATTTTCTCTTTTCAAATCACTTGAATGCCTCTTGGATATTTGGATCTCTCTCCTTTTTGTTTTCCACCTTTTGAAACCTTTTATAGCCTTAAGAGACAAGGGAAAACAAACTAGGCAGAAAAAGAGCCGTTAGAGCACAAAAAGCAGCATTAAAAAGCAACCAAATCTGGCCAAAAACTAGCCGTTACAGGCAAATCCCATCATATGAGTCGACTCATGAGTCGACTCATGCCTCAGGGGTCGACTCATGAGTCGACCTCTGTTGCAAAGTCCAGAGATTTGGTTTCTGGATTTTCTTGGCCCAAAACAGCAGAAGTCGACTCATGAGTCGACTCATGCCTTGTGGGTCGACTCATGAGTCGACTCACAAGTCGTGCCAAGCCAGAAAACCAGCGTGCCATGGCTAATCTTTGCGTGCCAATCAGCTCATAGTTTCATGAGTTGACTCATGAGTCGACTCATGAACTTCAAACCTTCATAACTCCAAAAATATAAGTCCAAAAACCATGAAACTTTCACCAATAGATTACATATCATTTGTTCTACACGATGATGCTATCAAATCAGAGTTTTGATGAAATTATGATTTTGCCCCTGTAGAGCATAAGGTCTTTTTCAAATAAAAAATATTTGTATCCCTTCAAACTGTTTTGTAGTCATCAAAATCAATCTAGGAGCAACATCTTTTGACCTATGGCACTCACTATTTGCTCATTCAAATTCACATTCGTATCAACATGCAAGTGATATAGACTATCAATTAAAAGATCTCGTATAACTAATTTATTTCATAAATAAATGGAACAAAAGTTTTTATTGAAATTAATTTTAAAACCTTCCTATGCTAGCATAGACACAAAAATCAAATTTTATTAGCTACAGGAATAAAATAACAGTCTTTTAAATCTAATCAAAATCCAATGGTAATCGAAGAGAATAAATGCTAATGACTTCTGCAGTAACTTTTACTCCATTGTCGATCTGAAGGATCATGTCATCTTTCCTCAACCTCCTACTTTCCATTAGATCCTGCATTGAGGTACATATATGAGCACTCAAACTAAAGTCTATTACCTAACTAGAAGTAGAAGAAATCATAAGGTTAGATTAATTACGAGCATACCTTCTGAAGGTTTATCACCCATTTTAATCTTTAGGCTCTCCAGATAGAGTGGACAGTTTCTCCTCCAATGGCCTTTAGCATCACAATGAAAATATTTTCCCTTTGCTTCAGCCCCTTTTGGAACGTCCTTCTTTGGCTTGCTCTCTTTCTTCTGCTTCTTAGCGAATTTTGTCTTCTTCTTCTAACTAAATTTTTTTTTGAAAGAAGTCTGCTCCACAGCGAGAACAGTGCCCTTTGAACTCTTCAAGATTTCTTCCGTAGTGACCAACATGTTGACTAGTTTGGATATAGTACAATCAAGTTTGTTCATATGAAAATTTATAATAAATTGACTATATGAACTCATAAGAAATTGAAGGATCAAATCCATCTGCAATTTCTTTTGCATATCAAGCTCGAGCTTCTCAAGCTCTTCAATGTCCTTAATCATCGTCATACAGTGCTCATAGACCGACTATCCTTCATGCATCTTCAAATTGAAGAGTCTCTTGGATACTTCGAAGCACGCTGTATGGCTCTGCTCACCATACAACTCTTATAGATGAGTAATCATAGCCCTGGCAGTGAGCATATGCTCATGCTGGCTTTGCAACTCATTTGACATGAATGTCAGTACATAGCACTTGACCCAACTATTTTCATCCATCCACTTTTTATAAGCAGCTCTTTGCTCAGTAGTAGGATGATTTGATAACACTAGGGGTTCTTGGTCAAGTACATGATCTAGTTTTTTTGAGATCAGGATAATTCTGAGATTTCTTAGTTAATCTTTATAGTTTATTTTGATCAAACGATTGGTTTCAAGGATGCATGCTAGAGGATTTGAGGTTGACATTGTTTAACTACGAGAGTAGAGATTCAAGTTAGACTTTTATATTTTAAAATTATATTTACTTCTAAGGACTTTAAGATACAAACAATTACTTCCATTAAT
>NC_026004.2:71750944-71804353 GCF_000442705.2 Elaeis guineensis | reverse complement strand
GATGACAAACATATTTGAACAAAAGCATTTTTCTGAATCATGAAATTTCAACAGATTGTATTTTAGGTGCATATGCTGCTTGAAAAGAGTATGATTCTTTTGGCATGTGATACAAATGGTTGTATGCATAAATGGTTTGTCCATTTGCTTAAAGATTGGAAGATATGCTCATTGGATTATTGTTTTGGTGTTAGAGCAGAAAATTTGATTTTATTATCAGAGCAAGAAAAAAAAATTTTCTCAATTCTCAAAACTAGTCATGTGTGCCAAAGCATATTTAATAGTTGATTTGGAAAGAGTTATTAGATCATTTAAGTTTAAGATGTATCAGAGCAAGAGAAATGAAAATCCTGCAATGTATCAGTGTAGGGAAAACAATTTTACAAAGTATCAGAGAAAAATTTTGCAAAGTATCAGAGTAATAAAAACAGTTTTTCAATGTATCAGAGTAAAATGAGTAATGTATCGGAGTAGTAAAAAAAATTGTCAAAGTATTAGAGCAATGTATTCAATATATCAGAGTGGGTTTAGAATTTGAAAGCTTATCAAAGCATATTCAATGGTTTACAGCAAATCAGAGTATGAGTAATTTTAAAAGGTACTTATTTGCAGTATATTTAGCATTTGTACTTAAAATTGTCAATGTATTAATTTTTCATAATTTGTAGTGTTTGCTTTTGATGGATTTCTTTGTGTTTAATTTCTCCCCCTTTTTGACATCATCAAACAAGGTTAAGTCCTTTTTCTGAAGCATTCTTTAATTTCTCCTCTTGTAGGGTTTGCTCCCCCTTAATGAAGCAACTAATAACAGCAATCATAAAATGATAATACCATAAAGAGAAGACAATATTTCACAAAAGAGAATATATAACCAAAGTAAGATAATCATCATTCCAAAGGTAAAGCCATAATTGTTTCAGTACATAGATTGTAACATAAAAAGTATCATACAAGGTCAACTAGCTCATGTCAATACATGGCCCCAAAAATACAGATCCTAGAGAGGACTAAACACTAAGACCTAGGATCTAGAAATGATCAAGATAAGTCAATGATCAGAATCATCAGAAATGTGATAAGGAGCAGATGGATCTGGATCTGAGATGCGTCCTCGACCCCGTCTGCCTATGGCACGAGAGGAAGAACTGGCACGAGCAGGCGAACGGGAGGAACTAGGTGGCTGAGAACGCTGAGAAGCTAGGGACTGAACTGAAAGGGTAAGTCTGATGGAGTCAAGTACAGTCAGTGCCCTGGAGACAGCCTGGAGAAGTGCAGTGAACTGAGTAGTAGCTTGCTCACTTGATCCTCTGATCTCCTTCCTCAGTAACTCATAACCACCTTCAAGAGCTCCTCTGAGTCTGCCGGCCTCTGCAGTGAGATCAGTGACCTCAATCGTAGACTCCTGAGGCTGAGGGTGTGCCAAATCGAAGACCTACCCCTGTAACTCGAGAACTCTGCCAGTCAGTCTCAGTACAGTGTCCTCAAGCTGCTGAATCCTCATGGACTGATCTGCCATCATCTGATATACTTTGGAGATGTGGGGAGTCAAAGTCTGATCAGTAGAAGTAGCCCCTGGTGCAAGCGAAGTACTGCTCAACTAACTCGACAATAATGAAGCCACACGCTGTGAAATCCGCTCAATCTGATCATCAGACAGTGTGAACTCTGACGGAGGTGCTCTGCTCTCTGGCTGATGCACAGGTGTGGGTATCCTGGTAAACTCAGAAGGGCCAGCCTCTGGATCCAGAAAGAACTGTATATCTGGTGAAGCTGCCCTGAAGTCATGAACAGGAGATGATGGACCTTCTTCTTCTTCAGCTCTGACTCCTGCTGTATCCTCAGCTCTTTCTTCTGCTCTCTCTTCTGCTCTTTCTTCTGTTCTTTCCTCAGCTCCCCTGATCCAACCACCACCACTTTTTGTGAACCCCATTCGATGCAAGGTGTGTAGGTTGAAGGTATCAACATGAGACAGTTTGGTGGGAGCCTCCCCCTCACAACTAACTCCAAACCTCCTGAAAACTCTAGTCAGGGCCATACCATAAGACAAATGTGCCTTAGATCTGTTCAGAGTCTCTCTCATGGCCTCTATCATAAGTGCTGGGAGGTTTAGGGGGGTTTCTGTGATAATGTGAAACATAATGCATATGTCCCTGCCTGACAGAAGATCGTGCCTACCACTCCTAGGGAAGAAAAGTTTTGTGACCATTTGATGTAAGATTCTCATTTCTATAGGTAAAATCTTGGCCTCTAGTTTATTCAAATTCCCTTGGTAGGTTCCTCCAAGTATAACACTTATACCTTCTTCTTTCACGGGGAGTTCCATGTATGCATAACCTTCACTAGGTAAGTGTAAAATCTCCCCTAAAATGACAGGATCCAGACAGATATCAATCCCTTTCACAGTTGAAGTTACTGACCCATTTTCATAAATAAGATTCTGATAAAACTCCCTAACAAGGTCAACAAAGGTGACTTCTTTGAGTGAACAGTAAAAGCTCCATCCCTGATTTTTGATCTTACTTGCTAAAGAAAATCCCTCACTTTCAAAGAACCGGAAGTCAATGTTTTTCCCGGTTTCTACTTTTCTATCTGAGAGAGGGTTCTTACTGGGAGTTTGAGAGGACTGTGAAGGACCTTGAACTGAAGCTGGAACGGGAGCAGAGGAGGACTGTGCCGCTTGCCTTTTCCTTCTGACATTTTCTTCAAGTTCTCGGACAGACTTTCTCCTTTGGGGAAGCTTCATTTTTGGTGCCATACCCTCTTCAATACCAGGCGAGGAGACTTGAGAAGCAAGTGAAGGAGTGGAGGAAGGATCACAAGAGAGTGATTTGAGGTTTTGGAGGAGAGAATGAGTGGATTTGAGAGGGACGGTGGAGTGCTAGGACACGCTCCAACCGTGAAGAACAAGGGAAGAGGTCACAAAAGAACCTTTCCCCGAGTGGCTATTTGCGGTGGAGAGGAGGCGGGAGGAGTTCCACTAGCTCAAGCCTTGGAAATGGAGCAAATGGGAGAAGGGAGAATGGATTTCGGAAGGAGGAAGACGAGCGTGAGGGTCGGCTCACGAACAGTAATTCAAAATATAAACCCTTCAGCCCGTTGGAAGTTGCTGGGAATTACAAGTTTGCCATTGAGTCGACTCATGGGGGTCGACTCATGAAGTTCAGAAAATCAGGAAAAATATGAATAAATTCCAAAAAAATTTGAAATTTGGGGAGAAGGAGTTTAGCTCTAAGATGAGTTTTTAGAATGAAAAACTTGAGCTTTTGAGACCAAGAAAGGTGTTGGAAATTGAGCTCTTAGGAAATTTTGACCATAAATCATTGGAATTTGAAAATTAATTCAGGCAAATGGATCAAGAATTCCTAGATTTCTCCTAATTTCACAGAATCTATCCTTACTAAGGGCCTTTGTAAAGATATCAGCTAATTGATTTTCGGTGCAAACATATTCAAGAATTATATTTTTGTTTTGAACTTGTTCTCTTATGAAGTGATGTCTTATTTCAATATGTTTGGATCTTGAGTGTTGAATAGGATTTTTAGATAGATTTATGGCACTTGTGTTGTCACATCTTATTGGTGTTTCATTAAGTTTAATTCCAAAATCTTCGAGTTGTTGCTTAATCCATAAGATTTGAGCACAACAACTTCCGGCTGCAATGTATTCGGCCTCAGCCGTAGACAGTGCTACCGAATTTTGTTTCTTGCTAAACCATGAGATTAGGTTAACTCCAAGAAATTGACAAGTTCCACTTGTGCTTTTTCTATCTAGTTTACATCCAGCAAAGTCAGCATCAGAATATCCTAATAAATCTATTTGTGAGTCCTTAGAGTACCATAACCCTAAAGTTTGAGTACCATTTAAGTATCTAAGGATTCTTTTAACAGCATTCAAATGAGATTCTTTAGGATTAGATTGATATCTAGCACATAAACAAACACTAAACATGATATCAGGCCTACTTGCAGTTAAATATAATAATGATCCAATCATACCTCTATAGTATTTTAAGTCTACACATTTACCTTCATCGTCCTTGTCAAGCTTACATGAGGGACTCATTGGTGTGCCAATGGGTTTGGAGTTCTCCATTCCAAATCTTTTGAGTAGTTCCTTGGTGTACTTGCTTTGGGTGATGGAGATTCCCTCTTTTGATTGTTTGATCTGGAGTCCGAGGAAGAAGGTGAGTTCTCCCATCATGCTCATCTCGAACTCCCCCTGCATAAGCTTAGCAAAGTCTTGACAAAGGGATTCATTAGTAGACCCAAAAATTATGTCATCAACATAAATTTGTATAACTAACATATCATTTTGATTTCTTTTGATAAAGAGGGTTGTATCTACATTACCTCTTGAAAAACCATTATTTAGTAAAAATTTGCTTAGTCTATCATACCATGCTCTAGGTGCTTGTTTTAATCCATATAAAGCCTTATTTAATTTAAAAACATGATTAGGAAAGGCATGATTTTCAAATCCAGGGGGTTGTTCTACATAAACTTCTTCAGCAATAAATCCATTTAAAAATGCACTTTTAACATCCATTTGAAACAATTTGAATTTCATAAAGCAAGCATATGCAAGTAGAAGTCTAATGGCTTCTAATCTAGCTACTGGTGCAAAGGTTTCATCAAAATCAATCCCTTCTTCTTGATTATATCCTTTAGCAATCAATCTTGCTTTATTTCTAATTACATTACCATGCTCATCTAATTTGTTTTTAAAGACCCATTTTGTGCCAATTATTGAACAATTTTTAGGTCTTGAAATCAAAGTCCAAACATTATTTCTTTCAAATTGATTAAGTTCCTCTTGCATTGCATTAATCCAATTATGATCTTTTTCAGCTTCTTCAATAGTTTTAGGTTCAAAATGAGATACAAAAGCACAATGATTAAACACATCTCTAAGTGAAGAGCGAGTTTTTACACCATGCATAGGATCACCAATAATTAACTCCTTAGGGTGGTTGTGAACATACCTCCATTCTTTGGGTAGGTCATTTGTACCTTGAGGTTGTTCTTGAATTTTCTCACCTATCTCATCTTGTTTGTCTTCTTGTTCCTTGTCCTCTGGAGTGGCTGAATCTTTCAGAGTGATCTCCTTCATACCTTCTATTAATGGATCTGCATCATCAACACCCTCATTCTTCCTTGAAGGAAGATCGTTAGATTCATCAAAGACAACATGAATGGACTCCTAAACTACTAAAGTTCTTTTATTAAAAACTCTAAAAGCTTTACTAGTAGAGGAGTAACCCAGAAAGATTGCTTCATCTGATTTTGCATCAAATTTACCAAGTCTTTCCTTGCTATTATTTAATACAAAACATCGGCAGCCAAAAACATGAAAATATGCAATATTTGGTTTTCTTCCTTTCCAAAGTTCATAGGGGGTTTTCTTTAAAAATTGTCTGATCAAAGCACGATTTAAAATGTAACATGCTGTGTTAATAGCTTCTGCCCAAAAATATCTTGGAAGGTTGCTTTCACAAAGCATGGTACGGGCCATTTCTTCTAAGGTTCTGTTTTTCCTTTCAACTACCCCATTTTGTTGGGGTGTTCTAGGAGCAGAGAAGTTATGGCCGATTCCATTCTCATCACAAAATTTTTCAAAGTCTTGATTTTCAAATTCAGTTCCATGGTCACTTCTAATATTTTGAATTGAAAATCCTTTTTCATTAGTGACTTTTCGATGAAATTTAGTGAAAATATGAAAAGTTTCATCTTTGTGTGCCAAAAAGAAAACCCAAGTAAAACGTGAATAATCATCTATTATTACAAAACCATATCGTTTTCCTCCTAGACTTGTGGTTCTAGTTGGTCCAAATAAATCCATATGCAAAAGCTCTAATGGTCTAGAAGTTGAAACAATGTTTTTGGATTTAAATGAAACTCTAGTTTGCTTACCTAGTTGACATGCATCACAAATCCTATCTTTTTCAAAATTCAGTTTAGGCAAGCCATGAACTAATTCTTTCTTAATTAATTTTGAAATAGAATGCATGCTAATGTGAGCAAGTCTACGATGCCAAAGCCAACTAGTCTCATTAACTTTAGCATTTAAAGATACTAGGCATTGCATGTCTAATTTGGCTAAATCATTTAGATCTACCATATAAACATTGCCATGTCTATGTCCTATAAATTTGATGCCATCATTAATAGGACTAGTCACAATACAAACAGATGATTCAAAAACTACTTTATACCCTTTATCACAAAATTGACTAATGCTAAGTAAGTTATGCTTTAAACCTTTAACTAACAAAACATTTTCAATATATTTGGAGGGAGTGATACCAATGTTACCTATTCCGATGATCTTTCCTTTGCCATTATCTCCAAAGGTGACCATCCCTCCATCCTTAGCATCAAGTGTGATGAATTGTGATTCATCACCAGTCATGTGTCTCTAGCATCCACTGTCCAGATACCATTTCCTGTTTTCTCCATGGGATGCTAGACACACCTGCAAACAAATATCAAGTTTTTGTTTTAGGTACCCAAGCTTTCTTGGGTCCTTTTTGGTCAGTCAAGATGGTTCCTTTTGGAACCCATATTTTCTTTACAGTTATGTTTGCACAAGTGTAAGATTTATGTCCTATTCTACCACATTTAAAACAAGTAGTATTGGTAGGCTTGTTACTTGAATAATTTACATAAATATTTTTCAGAAATTTTTGTTTCTTTAAGGGGTTATAGCCAAGTCCGGCCTTATCATATACGGCCTTTTGATTTTCAAGAATCATATTTAGTTTGTTTGAACTTAAGGTGAATTTATCTACTATAGGTTTCAGCTTATTAATATCATTCTTTAGGCTTTGGTTCTCTTGAAGCAAAGTAGATTTTTCAATTGAAAGATTTTCTGCTTGTTTTACTAAAGACTGATTTTTCAATTTTAGTTCTTTGTTTTTCATTCCTAGTTTCTTCAATTCATCAATTAAATCATTGAAGGCTTCATGCAATTCTTCAAAAGTAAATTCACTAGGGGTTTCAGAAATTACCTCATTATCGTGTGCCATAAGGCACAGGTTGGCTTGTTCTGTTGAGGTCTCCTCATCGGAGCTTGAGTCATCGCTCGCACTCCATGTGGCCATCATTGCCTTCTTTTTGAACTTTTTGGGACCTTTCTTCAATTGTGGACATTCGGATTTGAAATGCCCCGGCTTCTTGCACTCATAGCATATAAGGGGTTGATCTTTTTCTTTCTCTTTGCTTTGTTCCCCTTTTGTGAAAGGTCTCTTTCTCATCCCCTGTTTCCTCTTTCTTAGGAACTTCTTGAATCTTCGGGTGATGAGTGCCATTTCTTCATCCTGTTCTTCATCTTCTGTGTCGTCAGTTTCTTCATCAGGAGAGGCTATGGATTTGAGGGCAATGGTTCTCTTCTTTTTGACTTCATCCTCTTGATGTTGCTTCATGCTAAGCTCGTGAGTCATCAAGGATCCAAGAAGCTCTTCTAGAGGTAGAGTGTTCAAGTCCTTTGCTTCTTGGATAGTAGTCACCTTGGCTTCCCAGGTTCTTGGCAATGACCTGAGAATCTTCCTTACAAGCTCACTGTTAGTATAAGATTTGCCAAGACTCTTCAAACCATTAATTATGTCAGTAAAGCGAGTAAACATAGCAGTTATGGACTCATCATGCTCCATTTTAAATAACTCATATTTATGTACAAGCATGTTTATTTTAGACTCCTTTACTTGATTTGTTCCCTCATGGGTTACTTCTAACCTATCCCATATTTTTTTAGCAGATGCACAGGTAGAAATGCGATTAAATTTATTTACATCAAGTGAACAATAAAGAACATTCATAGCTTTAGCATTTAACTGTGCTAATTTCTTATCAACCTCATCCCATTCTCTTTCGGGTTTGGTTGACTCCTCACCATCTATTATCTTGGTGGGTGTGTGTGGATCGTTCACTATGATACTCCACATATCATAGTCTAGTACTTGTATGAATATCTTCATCCGAGCTTTCCAATAGGTGTAATTAGACCCATTAAAAAGTGGAGGTCGGTTGGTGGATTGCCCCTCGGCTAGAGAAGTGCCGACGTGGGTTGCCATAGATCTTTGGCTCTTTGATTGTTAGATCAAAGAAGGGCTAGAGCACCGGGCTCTGATACCACTTGTTGCCCAGCTATGCAACCCAAGAGGGGGGGTGAATTGGGTTTTAAAAATTTTAGGCTTAACTAATTACTTGTAAAAATTATATATCAAAAGCTTGATGAATGAGGAGAGAGACTTTAGTTTGAGATTAATTACTTAAAACAAGAATGCAAGGATATAATGGAGAATTAAAGAGAAACAATAAAGCATGCCACAAACACAATGATTTATAGTGGTTCGGTGCCAACCTTGCACCTACATCCACTCCCCAAGCTCCTACTTGGGAATTCCAATCCACTATACTTTGTATTCAACCCGAATACAACCGTCGGAAACTCCGACACTAGCTATCCCAAGCTAGTCCACTTGTTTCTCGGGTACAAGCCGACCCAATACACTCCGATTTCAGGTTCGGATTAACCTTTCCTTGTTTTGGAAACCCTCCATAACAGAAACAATTACTCACAAGATAAAATCAGTTTAGAGCACAAATAAGTACAAGAATAGCTCCTTAAGTGAGCAAATATACAATAAATACGCTTTACTAAAATGAAGAAGCCCCTCTTGGATTTTCTCAAAGTGGATGAGAGATGAAGTAAATGCTTGAGGAGTTGGTGAGCTTGATTGATGGCTTCTTGAAGGCTTTTAAATGAGCTCTTGTATGATGTTGAGTAGTTGGCTTGAAAAACCTTCTCTTGAATGCACTTGAATGCCCTCTTGAATGCTCTTGATTTTCTCTTTTCAAATTACTTGAATGCCTCTTGGATATTTTTGATCTCTCTCTTTTTTGTTTTCCACCTTTTGAAACCTTTTAAAGCCTTAAGAGACAAAGGAAAACAAACTAGGCAGAAAAAGAGCCGTTAAAGCACAAAAAGCAGCATTAAAAAGCAACCAAATCTGGCCAAAAACTAGCCGTTACAGGCAAATCCCGTCATATGAGTCGACTCATGAGTCGACTCATGCCTCAGGGGTCGACTCATGAGTCGACCTCTGTTGCAAAGTCCAGAGATTTGGTTTCTGAATTTTCTTGGCCCAAAACAGCAGAAGTCGACTCATGAGTCGACTCATGCCTTATGGGTCGACTCATGAGTCGACTCACAGGTCGTGCCAAGCCAGAAAACCAGTGTGCCATGGCTAATCTTTGCGTGCCAATCAGCTCATAGTTTCATGAGTTGACTCATGAGTCGACTCATGAACTTCAAACCTTCATAACTCCAAAAATATAAGTCCAAAAACCATGAAACTTTCACCAATAGATTACATATCATTTGTTCTACACGATGATGCTATCAAATCAGAGTTTTGATGAAATTACAATTTTGCCCCTGTAGAGCATAAGGTCTTTTTCAAATAAAAAATATTTGTATCCCTTCAAACTGTTTTGTAGTCATCAAAATCAATCTAGGAGCAACACATTCTAACTTTACTGATCTGGGCTTGAGGATGATATTGCAAGCGACACACATATTCAGCCTCTAGGAGTCATCCACATGAGCCCACGAATCACGATCAGAAGTCTTGGTCCAAGAAATCAGTACAGTATGCTGGTACTGTGCTGATCCTTCTTCAATGGTCGATCAGATGCCTTCTTCTTCTTGATTTAGACTCTTCCAAAGATGAGAAGTAGGAGAAGAAGTTTTAAATATGAGACACTCTTAGAAAACTCACAGATGGAGGAAGAAAAGAGGTGAACACAGCAATCCTAGAAGAAGACCCTCTTCTTCTTCTCTTTGCTCTAACCCAGATATATAGTTTTGTGTCATTATATCTCCATGCCCCAACACTATTTCTCCCTGATTTTCACATATCCCAAAGGACTCTCAATTCTCTATAATCTACAAAAATATTAAGAAAAAATTCATCTCAAATAATGAGATATGAAGAATTCTTGTCTAGGTCAAATATCTAGTCAAAGAAAATCCAAATAGGGCAAGACAAGTGGTGCCCAACTCATGGGCGCCCTCTCTTTCTTTTTCTACCATGGACCACCAGTAAAGGGAACACAATATATTCTATAAAAACCCATAAAAATTTCAAAAAATATCTACATAAAATCAGTGCCATAAGGAAAGAGTTTTGGTTTCCTAAAATTCTATCTCATAGAATTTGAAATCCAAACTAATTCCTACTTTGACTTGGTCCACAACCACATTCCATGTAAGAGAAAAAGAGTGGAAAGCTTTGGGTGTGCGTGAAGGCCTGAGAGAGAAGGTTTAGTCACACAAAATAAGAGAGAGTGGGCATGGGGGGCTAAGGTGGTGCAAGGTGGAATCCTAGTCTTACTAGGGTTCAATCTATGACTTGTTCAAATTTAGTTTCTCAAACCAAATCAAACCAAAACCAAATCAACCCAATTAAAATAGATCTTAATCTAATTAAAAATCTAATTTAATCATATTAAATTAGATTTAAATTAGATTTAATTTTTTAATCGAATTAGAAATTAGGTTGATCCAAGTCCTAATTGAACTAGGACTAATTTTTTTTTTGTACTTGGCTTATCCAATAAACTAATTGAACTTGATCCAATCAAGTCCAAACTAAATTTAATTAAATAATATTTAATTAAACTTAATCTCATCCCATTGGTTTAATCAAATTAAGTCAATTAGCAATCGAATTGCTAATCGATCCTCCTGCAACACTTACACTAGGTTAAATATCAATCGTATTGATCATTTAACCCTAGAATGATTCTTAATCGTTGATCAACCATCTGATCGGATCGTGAACTCTAATATGTGTGACCTCATAGGTCTAAACCTAAGCTAGTAGCATAGAAATAAATTTCTATACCAATAAAAGTGATCATCTAGCAATTGTACCCGACGATCGGATAGGTCGAATGTATAGAACAACATCCTTAGAACCCATGCAGATATAGTTTTCATATAATTCATCTTCTTGACCAAAATGCTCATAAGACACCTCAGAGTTCCACTATTAATTTTGATCAGGTTGTCCACATTGTATTTTAAAATATCAAATCCATCTGATGGATTATCCTAACCAAGGTTTTGCTAAATTGAAATACAGCGACTCATTCTTCTCCAACTCTTGGAGTGGTCAATCCCATCTCGATCATCCTCTGACTTTGTAAGTACTTGACTATGCCCAAAAGTCTTCCATCACTGAATTAAAAATTTAGTTAGTTCAGTACCAAAGCACAGTGAGTTGCTTGTAAGTTACTAAGGCGATCTCAGGTCTAAGGGACACTTATACCTATATCCCATCAGAGATATTTTCGACAGCAGAATGCTCTGGAGTTGGTCACACTTATACCAGCATCTCCACACTCCTTGGTTAAGAGGGCAACCAACCCATATGGCCTACAGTGATCTATGCTCGATAGAAGCTGTCGTCCTTATTAACACCCCATCATTTGATCGTAAATAATTTTAAAGACTAATCGATAAATCTTTTCTTTATCGAACCTAAATAGTCCTAAGGACTTCATCACAATAACGGAGTTCATTAGAAGATGAAAACTTATGATGAAAATACCAAAAATATATTTTATTTATTAATAAATCAATTACAATACAAGGTTGCTCAACTGTTAACAGGTTGATGATTGGCTCCCAAAAGATATATCTTTGGCAGAGATTTTCTTCACCTTCTTCTTGGAAATGCCAGCTTTAGGGTTCAGCTTTTTCTTAGAATCCTTCTTCGCCTTCTTCTTGCTGATCTTATCAACATGAAGAACCTGAGCCTTTTCACCCTTGAAATGGCTCTCTGTTATTTTTAACATGTTCAGCAGCTCAGACAAGCTGATGTTCAGTTTGTTCATATAATAATTAATGACAAACTAAGAAAAAGAGTCTAGAAGAGACTGTAGGATCAAATCCTGACTCAATTTACCATTAATGGCAAAATCCAACTGTCCCAGATGAGTGATCAAATCAATCATATTTAAGACATATGTTTGCACAGAAGAGCCTTCAGTCATACAGGCACGAAATAACTGCTTTGACATCTCATATCGAGCAGTTCAACTTTGCTCTCCATATAAAACTTTAAGATAAGGAGAATAGAGAGAACGTTCATGTTCTCATATTGCCTCTAGAGCTCATTACACATGGAGGCAAGCATGATACATTTGACAGTCATACTGTCATCTTTTCACATCTTGTATGTAGCTCTTTTCTCCTTGAAAGCATCTTCTCCAAGAGAATCTGGAGCAGGTGTATCCAGAATGTAGGAGACTTTCTCTTGAGTGAGAATAATTCTCAAGTTCCTTAACCAGTCGATATAGTTGGGTCAGATCAGCTTGTTAGTATCTAGGATACATCTAAGGGACAGTGAGGATGCCATAAGTGTAGTTAATCTACAATGACAAGAACATAATATAAATGGATAACTATGAAGACATTCATAACTAGACTAGAACTTTTATCTAATTGTATCTCTCACTATTTTATCGAACTTCATAGCTCTCAAATATGAAAATTGAGAAACATACTAATGTTTCTTAATGGGGTTGAGATCTCTATTCTTCACAAATACCTTGTAGATAGCACAACAAGTATTCTTGAGTTCAAAAGTAGGTAACTCTTTATCAATTGTACCTTTATAATTCTCAACATCTTTCATTCTGATCTCTAGATCATATATAGTCTTGTGGATAGCACAACAAACTATAGTGTTCTAGTTAAGTTGATCCTTCAATCTCATATAGTTATACTTAAACAATACTGTCCTTGTGGATAGCACAACAAAGCAATACTATTCAAAAATGCAATAAGCATCAATATGCACTTGATCAACATCATGTAAATTTCTATAGTAAGCCTTGTGGATAGCATAACAAGCTCATTAAGATCTTGATATACTCTATCAACCATGTTTGAAGGAAGGCCCTTGTAGTATCTACATCACTAATTAATCTAAGTTCAAAATTCAAGAAGATCAAATTGATCAGGTAAGTAGGTGGGAGGCTCCCCATAGCTTTTTTAGACACCAACAGAGTTGGCCAGGCCAGCATACGAACCTAATTAGAAAATCACCTTTCATACTTTTTTTGACACTAATTGATCTTAAGAATTTGACTTTTAATTTAAAAGTGAATCCCAACATTACAACTTAATATAATTTTATGAGGGACTTTAAAATGGTCTATACACATCCTAACTATATAAGTGTATAAATTGTACACTACAAATTATGCAAATTTGCATGCTTTCATTATTCAAAATAGCAATCACATTATTATGTCAAAAAATATATAAGGGTGCAATCAAAGTCATAACATATGACTAATAAATTTATATAATATAACATACTCTAATCTAATTAGGCATGCATAACACCCTTATTAGCTATACATTGATTTAATCATCATGCAACCATGATAATAAAATTCTAAATTATCATAAATTTATAATTTAATAATTAAAATTTAGAATCATAGTTCATAAAAAGTCAAAAATATTTTTTTGAGTTTGAAGAATCGATGCAAAAATAATGTTACATTTTTGGCAGGATATGAACAATAACAATTCTAAACTAATATATTGCACTTGTTTGATCGAATCAGACAAAGATGACTCTAATACCACTATGGGTTCTAGCTACATAGTGGAAAGTAATTTTTAAAATTTTTTAAAATACTCAAATCAATAGCTATATCAAATAAAAATATCGAGTCGAACCCAAAATCCTAGAATCATCTTGCCGAACATGATCAAAGCAAATTCGAGCATGCAAAGAGATATAATATTATATTTTAATTAAAATAAAAAAGTAGTATGTTGGTGTTCTCTAGAAGATCTCAAGGTAGAAGTCCTCCAATGGTGATCCACACAAAAGTTGGCCAAGGTCCTTCCCAATCAGTGCGCAGCCATAGCCTTATCTTCTCAAGAACACTATCGACTGCAAACTTGCATCACGATCGTACCAAAGCTTAGTTGCTTTTAATCTTGCCACCAAAGTGACATCAAGAAGATATTCTTCAGATGTCATATAATATAAGATTTAATTTTTAGCTCCAACATATAGAAAAATCAAATCCTAGGGCACTCCAGCAACACTTGTTGAAAATTTCACCACCCTTATAGCAACTTTTGCCACTTAAATTCCCCTCCTTTTTTATCTCAAAATTTTTTCAATTTTTTTTTATGATTTTTTCATCTCTTTTCTCTGGCTCACCCAGAAATCTTAGCTACAAGCTATTTGGGGCATCTCCCATAAATAGGGGACCAGGGGATGTTACATTGGATGAAGGGGTGCCAACTTTTAGCACTCCAACTTCCCACATGCCAAACAAATTCAACAAGTGAATTTTTGGTGATTCAAATATTTGGATAGAAGAACTCTTTTTTCTCTACATGTTATAAAAGTTTCATTAATTTTTGATGCCAAAACATAGGATTTCTGATTTATCTTCTAAGGCAACACGTTTAATAAAGAGCCTTCTTTAAGAAGGACTCTTTATTTCTC
Organism: Elaeis guineensis; assembly: GCF_000442705.2. Classification (NCBI taxonomy): domain Eukaryota; kingdom Viridiplantae; phylum Streptophyta; class Magnoliopsida; order Arecales; family Arecaceae; genus Elaeis; species Elaeis guineensis. The sequence goes on along the minus strand of NC_026004.2, from coordinate 71,789,805 downwards.
ACACTGATTTGAGGTGGGTGGCAATTATATTTTTGTGTGGCTTTTAGTGAATATGGAGGAGTCTTTCTCCACTTAAAATTAGTCCAAGTTGGATAGGGATACAATCCAAATTGACCCAATCCCATTAGGTCAAAGCCAACTGGTCTAAGTTAGCTCAAATACTTTGAACAAAACCAATTTGGGAACTTGAGTTAATACAATGTGCTAGCATATCAAATTAACCCATAAAATTTATATTAAACTTTATTAAATTAGATCAAAGAAAAATTCTAAAGTGTGTGACCTATTGGGTTCCAAATCTAACCAGCATTGGATCCGAACTTTCGACGTAACCCTAATCCGATGAGATTAGGTCACCCGAAGAGTCCCAATCAACTTGGACTCTTCCAAATTGATTTTAGAATTAAATTATTTTAATTTTTATCAAGCTTACAAGTCAAGATTGATATCTAATAATATATCATTACTATCTAAAACATTTAAAATATTGATAAAAAATTATCAAAATACCCTTCAGTGGTAAGTTCCTGTGTAATTCAATCCTTCAGTCAAATAACATTCCAGATGAGTTGTGGGCATGAAAATATGTCAAATATAATCACTTATCTTTATGTGTCTCGATCTGTAGGTGATGATTCAATTGATGATATATTAAAAACTCTTTTCTAATTATCACGTTACTTTAGCCAAAGACTTCCAGAATCACCATCCTATGAGATCACAAAGGATGTTCGTTCTCCTTATTAAGAGTGACTGATCCCTTATTGATCACTCACAACCTCTATCCATACTTCACCATATCCAGAACACCCCACTCAAGGATCAGAGAACCAAGTTAGATAGTGAACCAAAATATAGATCCATGTACACAAGGTGCCATGGTGACCTAAGGTCAAAAGATCACTTACACAACTCCCACTAGAGAATTATCAGTTGACATGTAAATAAAACTCCATTTGATTATTCTTTCACAGATCAATTCAGTGAACGCATTCTCTAATAAGCACCCATATCCTTGTATTAGTGTCACCACACAAGTGGTGTGAGATCAACCATCTTCATTTCTGAGCATACATAGGACATACCAGTCTTACCGGTATTATTAATCTCTGACTCAATGTATCAATGACTAAAAATATTTTAGATCAGGACTATCAAAGATTTAGATCTCACTGGCATGATCTCATCACAGCCCTAAAATTATTGTCCAGACCTATGAGGTTCATTATAATCTTAATAAGATGTAGCATACAATGAATCAAAGATGCTAATTTTATTAATAATATTAATGTCAATTATATAAATTTGAAAGATAAATTATAATAAACATCCTATTGTATCTCATATGTGATTGGCTTGTAGGACATAATTCTTTCAGCTTGCATGTCCTATGGAAGCGAGCCTTTGGCTGATCCATGTATTTAATTATATTTCTTATTTTATTTCTTCTTTCTTTCTACTATAATAAGTGGTACCAGATTCATAACATGGTGGTTATTTAATTAGGACCGTTGCGAAAGCATGTGGAGTCTCCCACCAATCTCACACTTATGTGGTCAATTTGGTTAGTTCGTTTCGAACTTAGAGTGCTTGAAGGTAATCTTGGAACAGTTAGAAGCTGTCTAGGTCTAGATTAGCCCTAATTAGAGTTTGATTTTGTATGAAATTTATTTACAAAAATATATATTTATAATATATATATATTTTATAATAAATAATAAATATAATATATATATATATATATATTGCTAAAACAACAACTGTTAATGTCCTTCTTGGAAGAGGATGTCTGGATGATTGGTCAGAAATGATCTGAGCCCTACACCAAACCCAGAAGCCTTAAGGACCTGTGTTATCCAATTGGCTTTGTCCAACCATCATGCATTAGGTTGCCTCTAACCACTGGAAACAACTTGGAAATCAAACCCCAAATAATTAACATGCTTTCTAAATTCATTGGAATTTAGGATGCATACATTTTTATAAAGGAATTTGAAGAAGTGTTGCAACAATGAAGCTTCAACATCTCACAGAAGGTGCACTTAAACATAGGCTCATAAATTTTGCCCTTAAAGATAGTGCAAAGAAATAATTATACTATCTACCCAACCAGTCAATCATAACTTGGGATGGCTTTGTTAAAATATTTCTAAGAAAATTCTTCCCACACCATAAGATAGCCAAGTTTAGAAATGAAATAAATCAATTTTACCAATTAGAGGAAGAGTCTTTTTGGAAGTATTTTGATCGATTAAGGAACCTTTTAGGCCAATGTCAACACCATGGGATAGAAATCTAGAGGTTGTGTCAGATTATGTATTAAGGGTTAGACTCAAATTCTATAACCATGTTGGAATCAATGTGCCAGGGTCAATTCATGCATAAGAAGCTGAATGAAGCATGGTAATTTCTAAAGAACTTAGTTGAAAAGAATTTGCAATGGGAAATGACTAGAAAACCTAAAAAATCCATACCCTCGAGAGGTGGAATGCACCAAGTTCAAACATCCCTAGCTGCAGAAGCCAAGATTGTGATTTTAACCTTTAGGATTGAGTCTTCAGAGCTTCAAGGACATGCCCAAGTAAATCAAGTATTGGCACCCATGTGCAACAGATGCAGTGCACCAGATCATGTTATGGAAGAATGTCCTTCCTTGATAAATTTAATCGAGAATGGATTTGCACAAATGAATGCCACATATCAACGACTTATAAATGACCACAATGCACCAACTTATGACCTAGGATGGATGAATCACCCTAATTTCTCATGGTCACATGGTTAAAACTCAGTTGGTTTTTTTCTTAATCAGCACCATCTAAGGCCCAACCAAGCACTGAATAACCCACCAGGTCTTAGTAATAAAAAGATGTTCAACACACTAGAAAAAAGTTTAGAAGTCTTGGCTAAATTAGCCTCAGACACTACTAATGAATACTTAATTTAAATCACTAGAGGCACTAAATATTATAATAATTGATATTATTTTATTAAAATTTGATACTCTCTAGTCTATTTTGCAGGTGATGGAGAGTTTAGATTTATACAATTCAAATTAGACTTAAATCGGATCAGATTTGAGTGAACCAGGCAACCAACTCTCATTCCAGTATGAATGCGACTTAAAGATCAAAAGTCAAGAAGCAGCCTCTCCAATCAAGAATCCAGATTAGAAGATAAATGGAACCAAGCATGAACACGACTTAAATCTCAAAGGCTCAGATTAAAAGATCACTCTTCATGAAGATCCAAGGGTCCTTATTCACGCTTCCACCTCTCTTTTCATGAAACCCTAGCCTCTCCACTCTATAAATAGTACTCCAAGGCCTCCATCTTCTCTGATCATGCCAATCCTAAGTTCTCTTCCATCTTCTCTCTCTCTCTCCCTCTTTCTCTTATCCATAAGTCTAAGGGAGGTACTAACCTTAGCATGACATCATATTCCTTCACAGATCCCTTTTCTACATTCCCAAAAATCTAAGAGAGGTTTTAATCCTAGTGCTACTATCTTTTTCATATTTTCATATCCTCTTCTATCTACCTTTCTTTTTTGAAGTTTCTAGACTAAACCTTCTAGCCATCTTGCCACTGTCTGCATGAAGGAAGACGAAAAATTTAAGAAGGCACATCCACTATTGGGTGCAATTAGAAGATCAACTTGATTTAGTTGTCTTGTATCATAATTTTTTTTTTATGTATGCTTCTTTATTTGATTAATAAAAAATAATTTTATTACAATTTTCATATCTTTTTTTTAGTTTCTTGCAATATATTATTTTTTTTTTTATATTTTCGAAACAATCAACTAAGATCCCTGTAGATACGATCGTAACTCACCGTATCTATATAGTAGTGAGTAGGTTTAATTTTAGTATGCTATGATATGCATCAAATTTTGGCACCATTATCGAAGATCTTGACGTGATTTTTGAAAAAAAATCAAAAAAATCTATAAAATAATTTAAAAAATATTTTAATACTTTTTAGATTTTTATTTCTAATTTTAGATTGCTTGACTATCTTATATGCTTTATTACTTTATATTTTTAATTGATTATTTCCTTCTCTTGCACCTTGCTTTTCATACTTTACTTTACTGATCAGTAATTTACTTTTTATTATTAGTTAATTTACTTAAATTAGTTAATTATCTTCTACTTACTCTTTTTTTTTAATTTTTATCTCATATTATTTTTTGTGTATGGTAGATTTACTAGATTTCTTTATTTACATGCATAAAAAATTTTTTTTGCTTTCTATAGCCTAGTGATTTACTACTTTTCATAGCTTAGAATAATTTATTATCCTAAAAGTAAATTTAATTTGTTGCTTTATTTGTAGATTACCTACTTATCTTTTAATCTTAGTATTATTTATTTTTTATTTAATTAGATTCACTAGATCTTCTCATACCTAATTAATCTAATTTAAAACTTATCTCTTATTCCTTCTTGCTTAAAAATAATAAATATAAAAAGAATACAAAGACACCACATAACACTTGACTAATATAAATAAACCAATTAAATCTTAAAAGCTACTTAACATGTTTGGATACTTTTTCTTTTTATATTGCATATTTTCATAAAAAATCTTAAGAGCAAAACCCTAATCAACATAAGGTGAAAATTTCATCACCCTTCTTTGGCCCACAAACTACCATCTTGCAATTACATTAATCTAGATCTCTAATTTAAAATCGATTAGATGTTGACCCCTAAGGATCCTCGAGCTCAGTAAGACAAGCAACCCTAAAAGTTGGATTGGGTTCAAGTTAGTTAGTTTAATTGGTGTCTAGAAAAGTGGTTTAGAGATTACATCCTGAAGGAAGGTGGTTCATTAATTGGTTCCGTTCGCTTACCTGACCAATGTAGTTAGTGTCTAAAGAAAGCAACGGGGGGACCCCACCAACCATATATTTATCTGACTAGTTGAGCAGCTAGTCTGCTACTTGGAGTGCTTGAAGATGACCTTAGTAGTTAGGAGCTGTCTAGATCTAGGATAACCCATAGTCAGGATTAATCGAACCACTTGATTGTTAACTAAAAACATCAAACTTAATTAATTTTTCTCTCTCTTCTTAGCCTTAGAACTCCTTAGGTTCTTTTCTTTAGAACTCTTTTTTCTCCCCCTCCTTTTCTCCTCTTCTCTTTCAAAAAAGAAAACTTGCTGAAATTAAAACTCGATGAGATCTTTTGGGTGCATGTTAGGATGCTGATCATTATAACCTGATTTACACCCATTAGACCAAGAGCTAGAAAGAATGATTCGAACAAACCAAATTAAAACCACGGATCCAAAATAAGAGACTGACCCACTATGACAATTGAGAGAGTATTTTACTCCCTCATCTTACACCTACTTGCCATGTATCTAGCCTCCTCCTATAGAGGCGGCACAATATGAAATCAAGTCCAGTATTATTCAAATGCTACCATCATTCTATGGACATACGAATGAGGATCCATACAAATACTTGGATGAATTTCTTGAGATATGCTCCACAGTAAAAATCCAAAACTTCTCCGATGATGCTCTCAGGTTGAAACTATTCTCTTTTTCACTTAAGGACAAAGCCAAGCATTGGTTAAACTCTCTCAATTTCATAACTATTTCAACTTGAGACCATCTTCAGAGAGAATTCTTCAAAAAATACTTTTTAATAGAAAAAATAAATCAAATTAGAAAAGCCATCACTAGTTTTTCCCAATTAGATGGTGAATATTTTTATGAGATATGAGAAAAGTTAAGAGACCTTATCCGTAAATGCTCCCACCATACTGTCCCCAAATGGAAACTTATTCAGTGTTCCTATGATGGTTTATCAGAGAAACACTGACAAATAATCGATGCAGCGTGTGGTGAGATATTCATGCTAAAGAGTGAGGATGAGGCTTGGCAGCTCTTTGAAACACTTAGTGAGAACTCCCTGCATCACATGTCTGCCACCTCTAGAGAACAACCCATATCTTAACAGAAAAGAGGTGGAATATATCGATTGGAAACACTATAGATATCCATGGTAAGGTAGATGAGTTGTCTCAAAAATTAGACCATCTTCTGAATACTAGATACTCTTTGATTCTACCTAACCCAGTCCAAGATGTTTGTACGTTGTGTGCAGCCTGACCCATTTTATTAGTGAATCTCAACTACACCTCAATTTTTTGAGTTAGTGCATGAGCAGGTCCAGCAAGCTCAAACCCAACAAGCTCGTAGATCAGAAAATGATCTATACTAGAACACTTATAACTCCGATTGGAGAAACCACCCAAAATTTTCTTGGAGACCACAGCTAATGGTTGGCCTTGCTATACCTAGACCTAACTATCAGACCCTGACATATAGGCATGGACCATATCACCAATTCCAAAATGCTCCTCAACCCTCTACCAGTGGTCACAGCTCAGCTTTTGAAAAGAAGGTTTTAAAAGTGCTAGAATGATTAGAAGTCAACACGCAGACCCTTAACACCCACACGCAATCCCTTGCTAAGCTAGAGACCCAAATAGGTCAATTAGCAACCGCATTCAAGAGGAGAAAAAGAAGAAAATTACCTAGCCAACCTGAGAGCAATCTGAGAGGGCAATTCATGGTTGAGAGCTCCAATGCTCCAAAAATCTTTTCTGAACAAACCAAATCAATCATGACTCTTAGAAGTGGGAAAGTCATTGAACACACGAGTAAAACTAATGAGACCAACCCTAGACCTCTGACCAAGCTCGAATTACCCAAGAACAAGGAGGACCCAAAAATAGAGAATGAACCAACTCATCGAAATCACTTTACTTTCCTAAAGCCCCATTTTTGAGTGCCCTAAAAGCCCCTACTCCTATGGATAAGAAGGGAGGAAGATTTGACGAGATGTTGGAATTATTTAAGCAAGTCTAAATTAATCTCTCTCTTCTAGATGCAATCAAATAGGTCCCAGCTTATGCAAAGTTTTTAAAAAAATTATGTACTCAAAAATATAAATCTTGATCACAACTTCTGAAAAAAGTATGCCTAACCAAACAAGCTAGCTCTGTCTTTTAGTACGCTACCCCTCTAAAGCTTGAAGATTCAGGTGCCCCTACCATTTCTTACATTATAGGAGACTTTTACATAGAACAAACTCTCCTAGACTTAGGACTCAGTGTGAATCTCTTACCTAGCTCGATATATGAACTTTTTGGATTCAAAGAACTAAAATCCATGTTAGTCACTTTACAGTTAGCTGATAGATCAATTAAGACACCACGTGGGATGATCAAGGATGTTTTGGGCAAGGTAGATGAGGTTCTATTTTTTAGTTGATTTTTTAGTCTTTGACATGAAACTGAGTGGCAATCTAAGGCAAGTTTTCATTATCTTAGGCAGACCCTTCCTAGCTACAGCAAACGTGTAAATTAATTATAGGATAGGAGTCATGGACGTATCGTTTGAGAATAAAAAACTAAGACTGAATATGTTCAGTGCATCCCAAGGACCATCAACGGATAGTTATTTCAAGATAGATGCATTCGAGGACATTATAGAGGAAGCAACATCAATGATTTTTGCATATAATTCTTAAGACACTCACTTGACGTACTTTAGAGTGGATAACTGTGATATAGAAGGAGGTAGCTAAAAAGTAAACATTCTAGTTGATACATCAAATGCTGAAACTACTCTCTCTTGGACAATCAAGTATGAGCTATTGTCCACATTAGCCAATACACCCACAGCCCTATCATTAGAATCACCACCTACACTAGAATTAGAGCCACTTCTGGCCACACTCAAGTATGTATTCTTAGGATCTAATGACACCCTCCCAGTAATCATTGCATCAGACTTGACCCCAGATCAAGAAGCACACTTGGTTGGTGTTTTGAAGGAAAATAAAGAGACTATCGACTGGTCCATTATCGATCTAAAAGAAATTGACCGCTCTATTTATATATACCACATTCATTGTGAGGTAGATGTTAAACCCCACTGAGACATGCAGAGGAGACTGAACCCAAACATGTGGGAAGTAGTGAAGAAAGAGGTGGTAAAATGGTTGGATGCTGGAATCATCTACCCCATATCCGATAGTAAATAAGTCAGTCCTACCCAAGTAGTACCTAAAAAATTAGGTATTACTATGGTGAAGAATGAAGAAGGTAAATTGCTTCCCACTCGCACACCATCTGGTTGGCGAGTGCGCATTGACTATAGAAAACTAAATACCGTTACTAGGAAGGATCATTTTTTATTATCCTTCATCAATCAAATCCTATAACGACTAGCAGGTCAATATTTTTTCTATTTTGTAGATGGTTATTCAGGGTACAATCAGATACCTATATGTTGGGATGCGCAAGGGTTTCATGCATGTATTTTAAAAAAATTTCAATAAAAGAATATTAGATTAAACTATTTAATCTATAAATACATGCATAAGATTTGATCTTAAAACTCTTATAAATAAATCGATGACATTAATTTATATACATAAAAATTTGAATCTAAAATGACAAGCATGTGAACCAAAAACAACATTTAGTTATAGATCTAATCTACCACTTCTAAGATTTCGAACTCAATACCTGAGCATGGGTAGTCAAACTCCATGATCAAGAATATAGATCTGAAAGTCTTCTTTGATTGCTTACAGCCACATAAGCATCTGGCCTCTACAAATGATCCACACGAAGTCCTCAGACCGATCAGCCCTTTGCGAGAGTGCTAGCTCACACAGTCAGCTTCTGATGGCAGATCTGATTTGATCTCTTTCTTTGATCATCTCAAACTTTTTCGATGTCGAAGATGGATAAGAGGGGATGCTGGATGTTAAAGAAAAATTTGATGAAGACTCTCTTCTCTTTGATTTTTCTCTCACCTAAAATTCTAGAATAGTTCTAGGTCGCTCACCCGATAGGAGAACGGTCTTCCCTTTTGTTCACACCAAGAAAGAAGGAAGCCCCTCCCAAACCTCACATCTTAAAAAAATATTTTGACCCCTCTTTCTGTCTGATATCTCATCATGAAAGGCTCTCTATGTTTGGCACATAAAATTATGGCCCTTTTATGGTTGTCGCACAAACTAGGTAAGACAAGATAAGGGCTGGAATTTGTTACAATTCAAATCATTTTGAAATTCAATTTGACTCCAATTTTTTCTCACCCTTATCTGACTCAAAAGAAAATTAGATATGGAAAACTATTAGAAAGACTTCTTTTTCTCGCACACAATGGGCACCTTCAAAAGCTGCCAATGTATGGAATGATATGGATAAGGTATTAAATTGAAATTCAAACCAATTTAAATTTAAATCAAAACCAACTATTTTCTATTCATAATAGATGATAAAAGTAGGGTTATTTTCTAATTTTTTCATGTACAAACTAATTTTGTGTGATGAGAAAAGGTGTGAGACAATTTAGCTGGCACAAGGGAGAGAGTCCCACTCATTTGGGACTCTAGGGTAACCAATTAGATTTTCTTCAAATTCAATCCAATTAGATCCAAATAAAATATGATGAATCTAATATAATTAGTCTTCTATAACTTTAATTAAGTTTAATCAAATTAATAAATTAATTGAGCCATAGATCTGATCAAATCAGTATCATTTTTCTCTTATCGATTAGGTCATCTCATAACCTAATTAGATCTGACCTGATTGAATCAAATTCAATCAAACATGATCCAGACTTTAATGCTCAATCAAATTGAGATAATTAGTGATATAATTATTAATTAATATTCCATTAATGATAGAGTCAAAATTTAGTGGGACTCTTCTCTAGAGTCTCCGTCCACTGAGACTCTTCAACAGAGTCCTCGTTCAGTGGGATTCTTCAACAGAGTCCCCGTCCAGTGAAACTTTTCACCAGAGTCTCCATCCACTGGGACTCTTCAGATTAGTCATGTGATCGGAGAAAAACTTCTAATGTGTGTGACCCTATAGGTTCAAACCTAAGCCAATAGCACAGAAACTGATTTCTGTACCAATCGGAGTAACCATCTAGCAATGGTACCCGACATCTGGATAGGTCAAATGTATGCAAAGCAACACTCAAGAACCTATTTGGAAATAGTTACTATATAATTCATCCTTTTGACCTTTGATGCTAGGATGACTTAGAGTTTTAACTGTCAACTCTTAACAGTATATCTATTATATGTCTCAACCTAATAAATTCTGTGACTCCTCACAAAGATTGCCCTAGCCAAGATCTTACTAAATTAAAATACAAAGCATTCTCTCCAATCTCTTGGAGTTGTCAATTCCATCTTGACTCATGCACCGACTTCACAAGTACTTGACTGTGCCCAAAAATCTTTCGATCCTGAATTAAAAATTCAAGTAGTCCGACACCAAAGCATAGTGAGTTGCTTGTAAGTCACCGTGGTGATCTCAGGTCAGAGGGACACTTATACCTATATCCCTTCGGAGTGACTCTTGACAGCAGAGTGCTTCGGAGTTGGTCACGTTCAGTGAAATATACTCCTACATTTCACCTGCTTCCATACCAATATCTCCATGCTCCTTGATTAAGAGGACAACCAACCTATATGGTACACAATGACCTACACTTGATATGTCTATCATCCTAGTAATAGCATATCATTTCATCGCGAACTCATTTAAAGACTAAACGATAAATCCTCCTATATCAATTTAAAATAGTCCTAAGGACTTTCATCATAACATAGAAGTTTGATATAGAAGATGTACAAGCTTATGATAAACTTATCAAATAAATATTTTATTAATTAATTTATATATAATTACATTAAATAGCACAATCGTCAATAGGCTGATGATTGGCTTTGGGATATATTTTTTAATGACTTCCATTTGTACTAAAGCCAATCGATATGGTATCGTATATCCATCTTCATTTTGCAATCTTCGAACTCCTTTATCACAAGGACTTTAGTTAATGGGTTGGCCAGATTATTCTTTCTGTCGATCTTCTAAAGGTCGATGTTACCTTGATCCATGATTTCTCGAAAAAGATGGTAGCGACGTAGAATATGCTTTATCTGCTAATGTGCCTTTGGTTCCTTTGCTTGAGCTATAGCTCCAGTACCATCATAGTAAAGCAGAATTGGACTATCAATGGAAGGTGTCACTCCAAGCTCGATGATAAACTTCTTCAGCCACACAGCTTTCTTTGCAGCATCGGATACCACAATGTACTCCTCCTCGCAAACTAAATCGACTATGGTATGCTACTTGGAACTTTTTCAACAGACAGCTCCACCATTTAGGGTAAAGATGTATCCCGATATGCTTTTACCATCATCATGATCTGACTAAAAACTGAAATCAGTGTATCCCACGAGTTTCAAATCAGATTCTCCATAAACAAGCTACTGGTCCTTAGTATTTCTCAAATATTTAAGGATGGTTTTTGCAAACTTTCAATAGTTCTCATCTGAATCTGATTGGTATCTGCTTACTACTTTTAGTGAGTATGCCACATCCGATCTTGTACATGTCATGGCATACATTATAGAACCCACTGTCGAGGCATATGAAATTCTACTCATATGCTCTCTCTCTCTCTTAAGGGATTGTTGGACAATCCTTCTTCGAAAGAAAAATTTCATGGCCTATCGAAAGATAGTCTTTCTTAAAATTTTTCATACTGAACCGTTTCAGCATGGTATCTATGTATGTTGATTGAAAAAGTCCGAGCAGCCTTTTAGATCTATCCCTATAGATCTTCATCTCTAAGATATAGGTTGCTTCTCCCAGATCCTTCATGAAGAATTATGATGACAGCCACACTTTTATTCTTTGTAATACAGGGACATCATTTTTGATTAAGAGAATATCATCCACATACAAAATAAGAAATATAATTACTGAACTATTAGCCCACTTATATATATAGGGTTCCTCTCCATTCTTAATGAAGCCATACGTTCTGATCACCTTATCAAAATGTATGTTTCAACTCTGAAATACTTGCTTCAATCCATAAATGGATCTTTGAAGCTTGCACACCTTGGACTCGTCTGTAGATGTGAATGCTTCAGGTTGCATCATATACACCTCTTCATTCAGCTCTCCATTTAGAAAAGCTATCTTCACATCCGTTTGCCAGACTTCATAGTCCAGGTATGCCGCTATCGCAAGCATGATCTGAATGGACTTGAGCATTGCCACAGGAGAGAACATCTCGTCATAGTCAATACCATAATATTGATGATACCCTTTGGCAACTAGATGGACTTTATAGGTCTCAACCTTCCTATTTACGTCCCTTTTTCTTTTGAAGACCCACTTACACCCTGTGGATTTTATCCTTTTAGGTGGATCAACCAATATCCACACATTGTTGATCTTCATGGACTCCATTTCAAATTTCATAGCTTCAAGTCATTTCTCAGAGTCGGACCTCTACATTGCATCCATATAGGTGACTGGATCCTCATTGTTCTCATCGAGCTCAACAAGATCACCATCTCGGACCAAGAAACCTAGGTATCTGTCTGACTGATGCAGTACTCTACCAGATCGCCTGAAGGATGTTTGTATATTGGGCTTTGGATTTGATCTTATCAAATCCAGTCTAGATTACTGGTGTCGATTCTTCTACCTGTCAAACTTCGTCAAGCTCAACTTTAGAGGCACTTATTCCTTCACTAAGAAACTCTTTTTCTAAAAAGTGTGCCTTATTGCTGACAACTATCTTTTATTCAGCAAAGAGGTAAAAGTAATATCCCCTCATTTTCTTGAGATAACCTACAAAATTACACTTATCGGACCTAGGTCTGAGCTTGTCGATATGTAATCATTTGACATAAACCGGACACCCCCAGACCTTAAGGTAAGTGAGGTTTGGCCTACATCCTGACCATATCTCATATGGTGTTTTATTAACTGACTTGCTCGAAATATTATTGAGCACAAAACAGACTGTCTCAAGTGCATATCCCCAAAAAGAGATCGACAGATTTGCAAACTCCATCATGGATCGAACCATGTCCAACAAGGTTCGATTCCTTCTTTCTGAGACAACATTATGCTATGGTGTCCCTGGAGATGTCCATTGTAAGAGAATCCTATTCTCTCTAAGATATGTCAAAAATTCACTGAAAAGGTATTCACCCCCTCAGTCAGACTGAAGAGTCTTAATATATTTTTGAGTTTATTTCTCTACTTCATTACAAAATTGTTTGAACATTTCAAATGATTCGAATGTGTGTTATCAAGTAAACATATCCATACCTAGATAAGTCGTCTATGAACATAATGAAATAGCTACCCTCTTTTGGCACTAATATTCATAGGTCCACAAACATCACTATGTATTAGACCTAGAACTTTACTAGCTCGTTCATCTTTTTCAGTAAAAGGTGACTTAGTCATCTTTCTAAGAAGACAAGACTCACGGGTCGACAGTAATTCACAATCATTGATATTGAGGATAACCTCTTGTGCTAACCTGTTTGTCCTACTTTTATTAATATGACCGAGCCTGCAATACCAAAGGTAGGTATCTATGACATTATCTAATTTTGAACATTTATTTGGAGTGTACATTACACTCATAAACTGTGACAATACATAGATGCCATTTCTTAATTATCCTCGCATTATTGTAACATCTTTCATAATGATATCATAATAATCATTCTTTATTGATAAACTATAACTATCTTTGGCTAAAAGACCAACAGAGATTATATTCATTAAGAAAGATGGACAATAGTGACAATCACTTAAAATGACACTATTAAACTTGAAAACAAGCTCAACAACTCCTAAAATTAAGATTAGAACTTGACTTCTATCTCCCATATTTAAGAATCTCTCGTCATTTTCAAATTTTCTACTAACTTAAAGTCCTTGCAATAAATTGCATATGTGAACTGAACTTCTGATATCCAATACCCAGGTAGTAGTGTCACATATAGAGAAATTATAAAGTGTTATCATATAAGCACCTTGATCAGCAACTAATTGCTCATTTCTCTTTAGCCTATTTGGGTCATAGTTTGCTAGACTCGATTCAGCCCTAAACTTTTTAGCTAGATTGGGCTCAAGACCAATATTCAACTTCTGATACAGACTATTGAAGTTGGGTTCAATAAGCTCATCACTGTCAAACAGTGAGTGGAGTGATAAATTACTAGCTATTTCTGAAAAGAAAAAAAAAACTTAATTAGTATATAAATTAATCAAGCCTAAAGATATGGACTTTAGCCTAAATGTTCACTCACTATTTTATATGAATTGATAGCCTCTACCTCCAATTCGAGGAATTACCTTAATTCTTTAGTGGGTACTAGAATCCATACAGACCGCATACAGGCCAGAATATGGCTCGACTAACCCATATGCATATATGGATAGGTTCTCAAATAATTATTTTTTTAAATAATTTTTAGTAATTAATTTTGCTCTAAATTTCATTTCAGTAGGTGATGGGCTTCCACTGAAAGTCCTAGTTAGGTCCAACCATTAACATGAACCTACTCAGTGATTCTAACTAATGAATAATCAGGCTCGAGTATGGCTCAACCAACCCAACCATTCATCAGATAGTATAATAGAATCATCATATGATGAATAATAATTCAATCATTCAAAGAAATACTAGACAAATGGCACCTGCAATATCATACCCATTATCATTCACCTTATTGGGAGGCTATGATCTAGTTATCACCATAACTAGCTCATTTTATGGACCTAATAATTTAAAAGATTTGATTAACATAATTTAATAGAATTAAATATATAGATTAGCTAATCTTAATCCTCCCACTGACTTCACCAAGTCAGATTAGGGTAGACTAAAAATAAGTCAGTCCTACTAACAAGTCATCAATCTTCCCACTGACTTCGTCAAGTCATGTCGAGGATAAAGACAAGTCAAACTAGGGGCACCTAAATCAGTCAAACTGATTTTCTAGTAAGCATGGGTCAACCCTAATCATTAAGCGATCTGATCAAATCTTGATTCACCATATTGGCCAGATAAGTGAGATCAGTATAAGGGATATGCCATTAACTCATCATAGACTCAATCTATATGAGTAGATTTCAATTAATGACCACCGATCAAGACTATCAAATTTATCTTAGAGACCAACTGATTAATCAATTTTAATTGGATCTACTTATGGATTTGGGTTCGACCGTTGAGCTCAAGATTAAAGTGCATTTGGGTCTAATCAAAGACATGGACTCGATCAACTACAACTATTGTATTGACTCTAGAGAAATTTTGATTTAATCTAATTTTTCTTCTTAATCCATTTGATCTTTGATTCTAACCTTTGATCTAACCCAATTAAGAGGACCTGATCAAGCTAACCCATAAACCTATCACCCATGTTTTATGTGAATGATATTAGATCTTTAATTCATAATTCTAGATCTAATAGGTTTAACTTAATTCTCAATTAAGTTTGAGGCTGTGAGTAGGGATTCAATATTTGAAAATAGTTTCAAATTTAATAAAATATTTTTATAATTAATTTTATGCACAATCATTTAGATCTGAAACTTGAATCGGCTCACCCCTGGATTGAGCCTACTTATCACAATGGGTCGACTAAGTTCCAAGACTTAGTTGACTCATTGATAATGAATTACTAATCATAATTTTTAGTCTATAACAATAAGTTAGCTTAATAGGAATTGAGCTGAGAAACCAGGGTCCTGAGTCGACCCAAATAATATTGAGTCGACCTAACAGGCGAACTATAATAATTACATTAATTTTAGATCAAAATAATTCTATATAAATAGTAATAAAATTAATTATAAATTATTTTAAAATTATTCTAAACATATTCATGATTCTAAATTTTATTTACAAAGATTAGATGCAACTACTTTTCATACAATGTATCATATACACAATCTTAGAATTTTAAGAAAAGTAGAGTTTTTTTCTCGTATTCATCTTCATGAGATATAGTCATAATGGCATCCCTACATATCATAAGAGAATCTAATTAAATAAAAAAAAGAGATATAATCTCTATTACCTCCTATGATCGAACGGCCTGATGACAAATCCGATCCAATTACTTCACTACTCAGATCATCTAATCTAAATAATTTAGATCTAATCTAAATTATTTTAAATCTAATTATTATATTTTAATTATATCAAAATTAAATAATAATCATCATAAATAAATTTTATATGCTTCAAATTAAAATTAAATTTTATAAAGATCAGCACAAACTAGGACAACCTTTGCATTATAAGGGGTAAACCTTACAGCAAGATAATCTTATATCAGTTTGTACGATCAGATTTATAACTAATTTTAGATCTAAATATTATATATTATATTTAATCTAAATTAAATTATAGATCTAAATGCATATAATATCATGTCATATCGAATCGTGGCTCTAATATCACTGTTGGGATGCACAGAGATTTCATGCATGTATTTCAAAAATTTTTTAGTAGAAGAGTATTAGATTAAATTATTTAATATATAAATATATACATAAAATCTAATCTTAAAACTTTTATAAATAGATCGATGATATAAATTTATATGCATAAAAATTTGAATCTAAAATGACAAGCATGTGAACCAAAAATAACATTTAGTAATAGTCTAATCTACCACTTCTAGGATTCTGAACCAAATACCTGAGCGTGGATAGTCAAACTTCATGATTGAGAACATAGATCTGAAAGTCTTCTCTAGTCGAATGCAGTCACACAAGTGTTCGACCTCTACGGATGGTCCACACGAAGTCCTCAGACCGATCAGCCCTCCGTGGAAGTGCTAGCTTATACAGTCGGCTTCTAATGGCAGATCTGATTTGATCTCTTCCTTCAATCATCTCAAATCATTTTGATATTGAAGATTGATCAGAGAGGATGCTAGATGGTGGAAAAAAATTTGATAAAGACTCTCTTCTCTTTGATTTTTCTCTCATCCAAAATCTTAGAGCAGTTATAGGTCACTCACCCAAGAGGAGAACGGTCTTTCCTTTTGTTCACGCCAAGGAAAAAAAAAGCCCCCCCAAAACCTCCCATCCCAAAAAAGTATTTTGATCTCTCTTTCTCTCTGATATCTCATGATGAAAGGCTCTCTATATTTGGCATACAAAATAATAGCCCTTTTATGGTTGTCACACAAACCAGATAAGACAGGATAAGGGCTGGAGTTTGTTATAATTCAAACCATTTTGAAATTTAATTTGACTCTAACATTTTTCATCCTTATCTGACTTAAAGGGAAACTTACTAGAGAAAATTGAACATGAAAAACTATCAGAAAGACTTCCTTTTCTTGCACAAAATTGGTAACTTCAAAAGCTACCAACGTGTGGAAGGATATGGATCAGGTTTTAAGTTGAAATTCAAACCAATTTGAATTTAAATCAAAACCAACCAATTTCTATCGATAATGAATGACAAAAGAAGAATTATTTTTTGATTTTTTCATACACAAACTAATTTTGTGTGGTGAGAAAAGGTGTGAGACAACTTGGGTGGCGCAAGGGAGAGAGTCCCACTCATTTGGGACTCTAGGGTTTAATCAATTAAATTTCTTTCAAACCCAATCCAATTAGACCCAAATAAAATATGATGAACCTAATCTAATTAAGCTTCTATAATATTAATTAAATTTGATCAAATTAATAAATTAATTAAGCCATAGATCTGATCAAATCAGGATCATTTCTCTCTTACCAATTAGATTATCTCATTACCTAATCATACCTGACATGATTGAATCAAATTCAATCAGACTTGATCTTGACTTTAATGCTCAATCAAATTTAGCTAATTAATGATCTAATTATTAATTAATTCTTCATTAATGAGAGAGTCTAAGTTCAGTAGGACTCTTTAGTAGAGTCCCTGTTCAGTGGGACTCTTCAACAGAGTTTCCATCCAGTGGAACTCTTCACTAGAGTCCCCATCCACTGAGACTCTTCAAATTAGCCATGTGATTAGAGAGAATCTTCTAATGTGTATAACCCCATAGGTTCGAACCTAAGTCGGTAGCACAGAAACTGATTTCTGTACCAATCAGAGTAACCATTTAAAAAAGATATCCGATGTCCAGATAGGCCGAATGTATGCAAAGCAACACTCAAGAATCTATTTGGATATAGTTACCATATATTCATCCCTTGACCCTTGACGCTAGGATGACTTAAAGTTTAAACTGTCAACTCTTAATAGTACATCCATTATGTGTCTCAACCTGATAAATCCTGTGACTCCTCAAAAAGATTGTCCTGGCCAAGGTCTTACAAACTTGAAACACAAAGCATTTTCTCCAATCTCTTGGAGTGGTCAATTCTATCTTGACTCACGCACCGACTTCACAAGTATTTGACTGTGCCCAAAAACTTTCTGATCCTGAATTAAAAATTTGGATAGTCTGGCACCAAAGTATAGTAAATTGCTTGCAAGTTACCATGGTGATCTCAGATTGGAGAGACACTTATACCTATATCCCTTCGGAGTGACTCTTGACAGCAGAGAGCTCCAGAGTTGGTCACGTTCAATGAAATATACTCCTACATTTTACCTGGATGCCATACCTGCGTCTCCATACTCCTTGATTAAGAGAACAACCAACCTATATGGCACACAATGACCTACACTGGATATGTCTATCATCCTAGTAATAGTATATCATTTGGTCATAAATTCATTTAAGGACTAAATGATAAATCTTCCTTTATCAATTTAAAATAGTTCTAAGGACTTTCATCTTAACACAAAAGTTCAATATAGAAGATGTACAAGCTTATGATAAAAATTATCAAATAAATATTTTATTAAATAATTCATATATAATTACATCAAATAGCATAACCATCAACAGACTGACGATTTTCTTTGAGACATATTTTTCAACACTATATTCTTAGATAACCAAGAGAAGACCACCTTCACTTGCCATTATGGCACTTTCATTTTCTAGCGTATGTCGTTTGGGCTCTGCAATGCACCCGCTACATTTCAACGGTGCATCTTGACCATTTTTTTGAATATGGTGGATAAATATCTTAAAGTATTTATGGATGATTTCTCCATATTCAGAACCACTTCTGAGGATTATTTTCATAACCTCTCTAAAGTCCTTAAGCACTGTATGGAGACAAATTTGGTTTTAAGTTGGAAAAAGAGCCATTTCATGGTTCAGGAAGAAATCGTATTGGGACATATTATTTTCGAAAGGGGGATTGAGGTAAACAAAGCCAAAATTGAATTCATTTCAAAACTACCACCTCCCACTTTGATTTGACAAATATGATCTTTCCTAGGTCACATTGGATTTTATAGATGCTTCATCAAAGATTTTAGCAAAATATCGAGACCCTTGTGCGATCTACTACCCAAGAACACGCCATTTATCTTTAATGAAGAATGTCTACAAGCCTTCCACACATTATGAATAGTCCAGACAACAACATCCATAATAAAATCCTCTGATTGGTCCTTTCTATTTGAAATCATGTGTGATGCTTTTGATTTTGCAATAGGGGCCGTCTTAGGTCAAAGAATCAATAAGGAGCCACGTGTGATCTATTATACTAGTAAAACTCTATCCGATACCCAATTGAACTACACCATGATAGAAAAAGAGCTACTAGCGGTGGTATTCGTCCATGATAAATTTCATTCATATCTATTAGAGTCTAAGATTCTAGTATATTCTGATCACACGACTCTGAAACATCTGCTCTAAAAAAAATACTAAACCACGATTGATCAGATGGATCCTTCTACTTCAAAAATTTGATCTAAAAATTTGAGACAAGAAGAATTTTGAAAATATGGTCGCTGATCATATTTCTAGAATCTTAGTTGATTATGTGATGGGTACAGATGAAGTCAAGAAGAAATTTTCTAAAGAACAACTTTTTGCAATCTCCTCTGACCAAATCTCATGATTTGCCCATATTATTAACTATTTGGCAACAGGGCAAGTTCCTCTCCATTGGACAAAATAAGAGAAAGATTGATTCTTCTCACAAGTCAAACATTATTATTGAGAAGAATTTGAATTATTCAAATATTATCCTGACCAAGTGATTTGATGCTATATCTCTGAGAGTGAGTATCAAAGTATACTTATCTTTTGCCACTCTTATGCATGCGGGGGATATTTCAGTGGAAAGAGAACGACCGCGAAAGTATTACAAATGAGGTTTTACTTGTCGATATTATTTAAGGATGTATATAAATTTTGCTTGAGTGCTTGCACTATCGACAAATGAGGAATATTTCTAAAAAAAAATATGATGCCCCTATCCCCCATTTTAGTCATGAAAGTTTTTGATATTTGAGGAATCAATTTTATGGGCACTTTTCCTCCATCCTACGAATACGAATATATTTTTGTTATGGTAGATTATGTGTCTAAATGGATTGAGACTATGGCAATCATGATAAATAATCATAAGGTGGTAATCAAATTCATCGAACAAAATATCTTAAGTCAATTCGATTGCCCAAGAGTCATTATTAGTGACAGAGGTGCACACTTCACAAATAGGCACTTTGAAAGCTTAATGAAGAAATACAGAATCACTCACAAAGTTGCCACACTATACCACCCCTAAACTAGTGGTCAAGTGGAAGTCTCCAATAGGAAGATCAAACGAATTCTCGAGAAGACGGTTAGGCCTGATTGAAAAGATTGGTCTGGATAATTAGACGATGCATTATGGGCCTACCGCATTGCATACAGAATTCCAATAGAAATATCTCCTTACTGGCTCATTTTTGAAAAAGCATCCATCTGTCGGTAGAGCTAGAACACCATGCATTTTGGGCTATAAAGCAATTCAATTTCGACATAAAAAATATGGATAGTAATAAGAGACTACAATTGAACGAATTAGAAGAGCTACGCAATAAAGTATATGAGAGTTCATAAATTTATAAGGCTCGATGTCACGCCCCCGACCCGAGATTGTGAATCAAGGGTCATGGCAACCGCCGCATACTTATGAAGAACTCTCTCCATAAGCATGCAAGGCATCTCATCACGATATCAATGCATCACAACAGAATAAATTCAAATAATTATTATTCAATTGTAATTCAAGTAATTAAATCAAATGTCTTACATCCAATAAAATTTTACTAAAAATAAAACAATAGATCTAAGTTCAATGAAGTTGACAATACTAAATATTGTCTCTAAAAGCTCTATCCCAATATTTCTTCTCACGTTCGAAATTAATTATCTGAATCTGAAGAATAGAAAGAAAGGTAATGAGCTAGACAGCCCAGTAAGTAACAAGCATCTCTACCAGATATTTCAGATATTATATAACTTTCAAGAATAATGCTGCAATTAAACATAAAAATATATTTCATAATGATTTAATACAAATCCAATATTTTCAAATATTCATATATAATATAATCATAAATCCGATTCGATTCAAAACACTCGTAACTCAACAGCCTCGACTATGACCAACGTTTAACCCCCATTGGCGGGGTCCACATAATACCAGCGCACAACTCCCACTGGCAGGGTCCAGAAATACCAACGCACAATCCCCACTAGCGGAGTCCACTGAATACCAACGTATAATCTTCATTGGCGGGGCCCACTGAAACATAGTTAGGCTGAGAGCATAAATTCGATCTGTATCAAAACACTTTGTATCATAATATATCATAAATATTTCACTGAACATGTGCACAAATTGACATACCATAATATGTTAAAAGTACTTTTCTGTCAAAACATAATTTCATAAATCATACATAATTTCAGAGAATAAATATTTATTTTCAGAATAAATATGGAATATTTTGAAAAGATGATTCATTACTTACCTTTCACGGAGGACTGAATGAACGGATCGACTAACTTCTAGGAGATTATTCCGTGTCTATTATCCAAAATTATATTTTTACATTAATTTTAATTCAAAATTAAATCTAAACAAATCCCAAAATCAAAATCTCGCTTAAAATCAGACTCGTCTCTAAACTCGATCAGAATCATCAGATGAAGCCTTCCCCTATGCTAACCCTAGAGGAAAACTTTAGAGAGAGAGGAATCCATCAAGAGAGCAAAACATCCTAGAGAGAGAAAATTCTAAAGAGAGAAAGTAGAGAGAGAAAGTCCAATTTCAGAGAGAGAAAGTCAGGGTTCAGACTGAAAGAAGAGAGAGAAGAGAGAAAAACTCTCTCTCTCATCAATTTTAATTTTTTATTTATTTATTTATTTATTTACTTACTTATTTGTTCATATATATATATATAAATATATATATTATTATTATTATTATTATTATTATTTTCTTTTCTTTTCTTTTCTTTTCTTTTTCTTCTTTTCTTTTTCTTGTTTTTCTTCTATTTTTTTTTCCTTTTCTTTTCTCTTTTCCTTCTTTCTCTTTTCTTTTTCTTCTTTTTCTTTTTTTTTTTCTTTTTCTTCTTTTCTTGGTTCTTCCCATGCCGGAACAGGGGACCCTTGTCCTCCGGCCTTGATCGACCGTTCGGGCCATGGCCACCGCGGCGTAGGCCGACGGCCAACGGGAGCCACTCCCCCGGTCACGGAGGAGCGTGGCCGGCGATCAATCCCGATCGCCGGCGCCGAAAAATTCAAGGAAAAGAGACCCAAAAATAGGGTCTCTTTTCCGACGGAAAATCGACGACTCTCGTCACCGGCAGCCGCGCACAGGAGCATGGGAGGAAGGAGAAGAAAGAGGGGAGGAAGAAAGAAACTTACCTCAGCCTCCGGAGACCTCATCGGCGGCAATCACGGCGAGAAATCAAACGGTGTCCGCGGCCTTCGATCGAGAAAAATGGAGAGAAAGAGAGAGAGAGGAGGTCGATGTTGGGTCTCAAGGGAGAGGGGTATTCTTATAGGGAACCCTAGGACTCCGAGGGGTCCTAGGAGTCCTGATTTCGCTCGAATTTCGTCGGAGAAGAAGACTCCTATCAGGAGTCTTCTTCCCGGTTTGAATCCCCTGTTTTTCCTTCTTTTTTTTTTTTCGTTTTGGTGGGCTGAGATTAGGCTTGGGCTTGGGCTAGGTTGGGCTGATTTTGGGCTATAACATTCTTCACCCCTAAAAAAAAATTTCATCCTCGAAATTTTTCATACCTGTCACCATTGCATTGGAAGCCTGTGCATTCTATTGAGTAAGCGCATAAACTCTTCCATGGGTTTTAGAAATCTGTCCGCCACCCTTATGTTGTCCTTCATGAGTTCTTTGGCCAACTTGATTTTCAGTATTTAGCGGGCAGCTAGCAATTTTATGATCCTTCTGACCACATTTGAAACAAGCACCGGTATTCCAATAGCAATCCTTGTCTGCATGATTTTTGCCACATCTGGAGCATGGCTCACCATCAATCTGTTGAGTCTTATTGTCTACTGCTCCCTTAGCTGATCTTTTGATGTTTTTATTATTCTGCCCTTGGGTATCATTTGATTGTGTTCTCTTTCTTTGCCTTCTTTCCTTTTCCATGTGTTCTTCATTGACTTCCCTTTCAATTATCAGTGCTTTGTTTACCACATCTGCATAAGTTGTCAATTCATATGGAATCACTTGTTTTCGAATCTCAGTTCTCAGTCCCATCTCAAACTTGTGAACACGTTTTTGCTCACCATCCACTAATCTCGGAGCAAATTTTGCTAACTCTGTAAATTTTGCTTCATATTCAGTCACACTCATACCTTTTTGCTTCAAATAAATAAACTCTTGCTCTTTCTGGATCCTCATACTCCGAGGAAAATACTGATCATAGAATGCAATCCGAAATCTTTCCCAGGTAAGTATTTTGCCGTCTTGTTCATGCTTGCGCTGTAGTCGCTGACACCAGTTGTATGCTTCTCCTTGTAGTAAATAAGCTGCATATCGAATCTTTTCTTCATCAAGACACTCTTGGACAGCGAAAGCCATCTCCATCTCCATTATCCAGTTGTCAGCCTCCAAAGGTTCAGTAGTCCCCTTGAAAGCTGGAGGAGCAAGCTTTTTAAATTCTGAAATATTATTCCGTTGTACTGGTTGCTCTCCATGTTGTGGTGGTGGATGCTGATGTTGTTGTGTATCTCGTTGTATCTGTTGTTGTTCAAACATTTACTGCTGTATTTGTTGTTGCACTTGTACCATCCTGATTAGGGTCTGCATTAACTGAGCCATATCTGGTTCTTGACGTGCTTTCGAAGTACTCCGATTAGGATCTACCACTCCCTCCTCCTGAGGGGTGCCACTGGTCAGATGGGGAGTGCTACCATCCTGTGGTTGTGATGTCTCTCTTGCAATTCCTTGAGTAGTCCTTGTCATTCTACAGGGAGGCATGGTAACCTTGTAGTAGTAAAACCTTATTAGATTCATTTATCTATTTGTTAGGATGGGTTTATTATGGTGTTCATACTCTAACGTCCCAATATTCCTAATGTTTACCCACCTACACTCATACTATGTCAAATTCTATGTGTCATAATTTATCCACTTATGCTCTGATACCATATTAATTGTCACGCCTCCGACCCGAGATTGTGAATCGAGGGTCATGGCAACCGCCGCATACTTATGAAAAACTCTCTCCATAAGCATGCAAGGCATCTCATCACAATATCAATGCATCACAGCAGAATAAATTCAAATAATTATTATTCAACTGTAATTCAAGTAATTAAATCAAATGTCTTACATCCAATAAAATTTTACTAAAAATAAAACAATAGATCTAAGTTCAATGAAGTTGACAATGCTAAATCTCGCCTCTAAAAGCTCTGTCCCAATATTTCTTCCCACGTTCGAAATTAATTATCTGAATCTGAAGAATAGAAAGAAAGGTAATGAGCTAGACAGCCCAATAAGTAACAAGCATCTCTACCAGATATTTCAGATATTATATAATTTTCAAGAATAATGCTGCAATTAAACATAAAAATATATTTCATGCTGATTTAATGCAAATCCAATATTTTCAAATATTCACATATAATATAATCATAAATCCGATTCGATTCAAAACACTCGTAACTCAACAGCCTCGACTATGACCAACGTTTAACCCCCATTGGCGGGGTCCACAGAATACCAGCGCACAACCCCCACTGGCAGGGTCCACAAATACCAGCGCACAACCCCCACTGGCAGGGTCCACTGAATACCAACGTATAATCCCCATTGGTGGGGCCCACTGAAACATAGTTAAGCTGAGAGCATAAATTCGATCTGTATCAAAACACTTTGTATCATAATATATCATAAATATTTTACTGAACATGTGCACAAATTGACATACCATAATATGTTAAAAGCACTTTTCTTTCAAAACATAATTTCATAAATTATACATAATTTCAGAGAATAAATATTTATTTTCAGAATAAATATGGAATATCTCGAAAAGATGATTCATTACTTACCTTTCACGGAGCACTGAATGAACGAATCGACTAACTTCTAGGAGATTCTTCCGTGCCTATTATTCAAAATTATATTTTTACATTAATTTTAATTCAAAATTAAATCTAAACAAATCTCAAAATTAAAATCTCGCTTAAAATCAAACTCGTCTCTAAACTCGATCAGAATCATCAGATGAAGCCTTCCCCTACGCTAACCCTAGAGGAATAACTTTAGAGAGAGAGGAATCCATCAAGAGAGCGAAACATCCTAGAGAGAGAAAATTCTAGAGAGAGAAAGTAGAGAGAGAAAGTCCAATTTTAGAGAGAGAAAGTCAGGGTTCAGACTGAAAGAAGAGAGAGAAGAGAGAAAAACTCTCTCTCATCAATTTCAATTTTTTATTTATATTTATTTACTTACTTATTTGTTCATATATATATATATATATAAATATATATATATATATTTTATTATTATTATTATTATTATTATTATTTTCTTTTCTTTTTCTTCTTTTCTTTTTCTTCTTTTTCTTTTTTTTTTTCTTTTTCTTCTTTTCTTGGTTCTTCCCGTGCCGGAACAGGGGACCCTTGGTCCTCCGGCCTTGATCGGCCGTTCGGGCTATGGCCGCCACGGCGTAGGCCGGCGGCCGACGGGGGCCACTCCCCCGGTCACGGAGGAGCGTGGCCGGCGATCAATCCCGATCGCCGGCGCTAGAAAATTTAAGGAAAAGAGACCCAAAAATAGGGTCTCTTTTCCGACAGAAAATCGACGATTCTCGTCGCCGGCAGCCGCGCACAAGAGCATGGGAGGAAGGAGAAGAAAGAGGGGAGGAAGAGGGAAACTTACCTCAGCCTCCAGAGACCTCGTCGACGGCAATCATGGCGAGAAATCAAACGGTGTCCGCAGCCTTCAATCGAGAAAAATGGAGAGAAAGAGAGAGAGAGGAGGTCGATGTTGGGTCTCAAGGGAGAGGGGTATTCTTATAGGGAACCCTAGGACTCCGAGGGGTCCTAGGAATCCTGATTTCGCCCGAATTTTGCCGGAGAAGAAGACTCCTATCGGGAGTCTTCTTCCCGATTTGAATCCCCTATTTTTCCTTCTTTTTTTTTTCATTTTGGTGGGCTGAGATTAGGCTTGGGCTTGGGCTAGGTTGGGCTGATTTTGGGCTATAACACTCGAACTAAGGCTTATCATGATAAATACATTCACGAAAAATATTCGAACCTAATCAAAAAGTATGGCTTTATAATTTGAGGTTGCGACTATTTTCTGAAAAACTCCATTCACGTTGGGATGGACCATATGTCGTAACTCAGGTGTTCCCCCATGGAGCAATTAAAATCAAAGATCCTAAATAGGAAAACACCTTCAAAATAAATGGCCAATGATTGAAACATTATATGGATGAAATCAGAGATGGCGAGCAAGTTGACTCAATTGAATTGCAGGATCCAGTCTATAACTGAATACAGTCTGACTGAAGATGTTAAACTTAGTGCTTGTTGGGAGGCAACCCAACTTATGTAATTATTTTTTTTAGTTTATTTTTATTTTGTAGGAATCTTTGAGAAAGACAATTAGCTAAGTTGGATCTTTACAATAGAGTGAAAAAAAATGAGATAATTATCCAAGGTGGGGAGAGCACCACAATCAATGGAGTCAAGAACACACCATGCCTAACAATGAAGGACCTCTCAATCGACATTGTGCACATTGAACTCAGATGGTGTCCTTCCTTGTTACATTCTATTTTAGCTTTGTTATGATTCTCTTCTTCCATTGAGGATAATAAAAATTAAATTGGAGGAGAGAGAATAATAAATTTAATTAAGTCCACAAGTATAATCAAATATAATTAGTTTTATGTATCTAAATTTTATCTCGATTTGAAGTTAACTAGGCACCCTAATAAATGAGTGATTAATGATCTAGATAAATTTAGAGATATCGAGGAAGAAATTATTAAGAACATCTAATTAATGGGAGAATTTAGATCAGACTAAATTTTGGAGTGATTCTAATATTTCTTCCCACCATCTCAATGAAGAATCTGCTTCATGCGAGTATAGGTGAAAATGTCAAAGTATGCAAAAAATCTATTTTAATCATTGATGAAAAAAAAGATTTTTAGCATTTCTCACTAAGTAACTGGGCCCCTTCGTCTAAGTGTTGTTGTTCGCATCAAAAGGTGAGAATGTGAAGAAACTTCTTGTATAGTTAGTTTTAACTCGTAGCCTTTTTGACTCAAGTCAGTAAGTCTGAGGGGTATTTTACACCTAATGCTCTAAAGTCAACTAGTTTGGGAGTCATTGGCCTAAAGCTCGTTACAAGAGTCAATTAGAAAGCTTAATGGGTTAAGACATTGCACCGACTATATATGTAAATATTCTTTTAAAAAGAATAAAAAAAGAGAGAGAATAAGAAAAATAAACAGCAAAAAGATAGTATACCAAATCCACATCAAGTTAGGGGACTTAAAGAGTAGAGTGGGAAGTTGGTGAAAGAAGATTTTTAAAAATTTTTATGGCTAATACTCAACCACTAATTGAGTCAAATTGATAATTCAATGAAGTACCTCTTTAATGGTCTAGCCGGATATCCACTATAGTTAAGAATGTCTAGGATAAGTTTTGATTCCAGAACAATCCGGTGCACAATGCTAATTATCTATTTTACTTGAGGATGAGTAAAGTTTAAGTTGAGAGGTGTGATGAATGTTCAATTGAAATCACTAGAGGTACTAAATATTATAATAATTGATGTTATTTTATTAAAATTTGATACTCTCTAGTCTATTTTATAGGTGATTGAGAGTTTAGGTTCATACGATTTAAATTGGACTCAAATCGAATCAGATTTGAGTGAACTAGATAACCAGCTTCCATTACAGTGTAAACGCGACTTAAAAATCAAGGGGCAAAAAGCAGCCTCTCCAATCAAGGGCCCAGATTAGAAGATAAATGGAATCAAGTGTGAACAGACTTAAATCTCAAAGGCTCAAATTAAAAGATCATTCTTCATGAAGATCCAAGGATCCTTATTCACGTTTCCACCTCTCTTTTCATGAAACCTTAGCCTCCCTACTCTATAAATAGAACCCCAAGGTCTCTATCTTCTCTAATCAAGCCAACCCTAAGTTCTCTTCAAGCTTCTCTCTCTCTCTCCCTCTTTTTTTTTTATAAGTGTAGGGGAGGTACTAACCCTAGCACGATACCATATTTCTCCACAGATCTCTTTTTCAAATCTCAAAAAATCTAAGAGAGATCCTAATCCTAGTGCTACTATCTTTTCCATATTTTCATACCCTCTTCCATCTATCTATTTTTTTTGAAGTTTCTAGATCAAGCCTTTCAGCCATCTTGCCGCTGTCTGCACTGAGGAAGATGAAAAATTCAAAGAGGCATATCTACTATCAAGCACAGCTAGAAGATCAACTTAGTTTAGTTATCTTGTATCATAATTTTATTTTATTTTCTTTATGTATGCTTCTTTATTTGATTAATAAAAAGTAATCTTATTATAATTTTTATATTTCTTTCTTAATTTCTTGCAATCTATTATTCTTTTCTTTTATATTTTCTAAATAATTAACTAAGATCTCTATAGATACGACCCTGACTCTTCCTATCTATATAGTAGTGAGTAGATTTAATTTTGATGTGCTACGACATGCATCAACTACCACCACCCTCAATAATTTCATACAAATCATGAGCCAGTTATTAACAGCTAATATCCAAGCATTAAACTATCTTGAAATGCAATTGGATCAGTTGGCCACTACCATTAGTGAGAGAGAGAAGGATAGATTACCAAGTCAATCTGAAGTAAATCTTAGAGCCCAAAATAGTCCAAGATCCCAACAAAGAGATCAAGTTAACCAGGTGAATGCAATTCATGCATTAAGGTCTAAAAAATAGGTAGATAATAAAGTGGATATACCTAGGAATCAAGAAGAACCACCTCATTTTCTGAACAACTAACTGATCAAAGCTAGTCTGAGGAACCCAAGTTACCAGAGCTTGATGAATTACATAACTCACTCGTAGAACCCACATTAAAGTTCAAACAAGTTAATGGATCAACCACCAAACTTAGAGCTCCTTTTCCAAACAGACTCAGGTCTAACCGACAGTGATGCAGGACAACTCTAAAGAAAAAGGAAAGAAACCAATCTTAAAGACCAAGCTCCCTTTTGTTCATCAACAACAAGTCACACCCAGTCAGAGGCATCATTATTCTCAAGACAGACAGTATAGTTGCCCACACTCTACTCAAGAGGGGTGATTGATTGATATGAGACCAAAATGAGATCAATTTAAATGATATAGATGAATGCCATTCTAGAGTTCAGTAAACAATTAGTAATAAAAAAATACATAAACAGATAGCAGAAATTAAACATGCTCACAAGTAAATGCAAAAAGAAATATGAATGGGATGAGGGAGAGTAAAATATTAAACCCGTGAGAACATCTGAGATGATGATAAGAATTCAGATCGTGGTAGTTAAAAAACTATCTTAATTAGGGCTCTTAATCTCTTAACCAAATAGATCTGTCGATAAAGAACTAGGACTTTACCAACATCAGATCTAACAAAAAAAATAAAAATCAAAGATCAACTGAGAAGGAACGAAGATCCTTGACAACATATGATCTGTAGAGTAAGGGATCATTTTTTTCTCTCATAATAATAGATAAAAATTCTGGAGGAAACAGATCTTCTCTTAGTAGGATAGACTTGTGTGGATAGATGGTGGAGTCGAATTGGGGTTGTAAAAATACTAGATCTCAAGTAGATGAAGGTTAAAGGGATAGAAAAAAAGTGAGCCTCAAACCTTCTCCTTGTGGGGTAATTTTGGATCTCACACCCTCTCCCTCTTTGAGTGATTGACATAAATAATTATGAAATTTTATAGAATCATTCATTGCCCTCTTCATGAAAGATACAAAAGTTTATATAGGATCCTAGGGGTTCTATTTCTTTAGGAATCATTTATCTTTTACGAGAAAGAAATCAGCCCTCCCATAAAAGATGAAGCAATATGTTTGGTTTTCAAACAAAGTAATCTACCATAGGAAAAAAATCAATCCTTCAACAAAATAAATAAATAGCTAAGAACCCTTAAAAAATTCTAGGAAAGAAATGAAACTCCATGTGGGTGCTTGATTCTTGGCACAATTGTTGGGTTCTGGAGATACAGTGAAATATAAATTTTAAAATTTTTTACATACATTCAATAATTGAAAACAAGTTTAACATTTAAACTAGACTATCAGAGCATAAAAGCC
This sequence comes from Elaeis guineensis, assembly GCF_000442705.2. Classification (NCBI taxonomy): domain Eukaryota; kingdom Viridiplantae; phylum Streptophyta; class Magnoliopsida; order Arecales; family Arecaceae; genus Elaeis; species Elaeis guineensis. The sequence goes on along the minus strand of NC_026004.2, from coordinate 71,759,192 downwards.
CGAAGAACACCTTGATGATTGCAATCAAATAACATTAGCATATATAACAAGAAGAGATCAGAAGCCATATACCATCATGAAGACCATGAACTGGTAGTCTTGAGATCCCCACAAGGCTCCAAAGTAGAAGCCCTCTAATGATGATCCACACAGGACTGATCAGAGCCCTTCCCAATTCTACGTAGTACTGCAGCCTTCTTCGTAAGCTCGCTGCTGATCATTCTTCACAAGAATAGGTTGCACCACTATTTGTATGCTTTTGAGACCTCCACTAGGATTACTTTAGAATTTTTTTCTCAAATGATCTCACCATACAAATATCAAATTATATGTTCAACACATGAACAATCTAATTTTAGGACAAGCATCATATGCTTTCCTTTTTTCTTCCACTCTTCCTTTCTATTTTTTTCCTCTTTTTTTATCTTTTTTCAGATTTTTTCTATCATTTTCCTCTCCATTTCCATGTCTATTATCAGCCCAAGTTTGGCACATCCAACTTGGGTGTAGCACCCCCATTTTATAGGAAAGATAGGGCGACTCCATGGGACACCAACTCTTGACGTCCCTTAACTCTTATACGCCAAAAATAAATTTTTAGCATGGAATACAAGGGGATGGTATGGAATATGAAGTGGTTCACCAGTAGAAGGACTCTTTCTCTACTAAGAAAAAATATAATGCCAACTCTTGACACGTGGAAAAAGGAATGGCGTGAGAAACCAAAGAGTCCATGATATTAAGGACTCTTCCATATCATCCAAAATATGTGACATCCCTTAATGAATTTTGGTGTATGAATTCTTTTCTGGAGAAGGACTCTTCCTTCTCTTCTGTGCCCAAAATCTCAAGAGCCATCTCATGACGTGGGGAATTAAGAAATGTATGGAATAAATGGTAAGAAATTTAAGAGGAGTGGAAGAGGACTCCTCCTCTTAACGCCTAAAAAATAAATGACACCACATTTTTCTTTGGCATGGTGAGTGGCATGGAAGCAGGTGATTTCACATAGAACTCTTTCATAAATATTAGATAAGGCACCTATTTAAATATAGATTCAAATTCAATCACATTAGATCAAGGCTACAAGACAAGGGTTAGCACAAATACCTTTGAACTGAACCCAATTGGGAACTTGGTTTAATTCATATGCTAGCAATTCAATTAACCTATTGGATTTATAATAAATCTAAATAGATTAGACCAAGACCAAATTTTTATTGTGTGTGACCCATTGGATTCCAAATCTAGCCAGTAGTGGATTCAGACTCATAACAAAATCCTAATTTGATTAGATTAGGTCAGCTCAAGAATCCCAATCAACTAGGACTATTTCTAATTCATTTTTAAATTAAAATATTTTAATTTTGATGAGTCCACAAGTTAAGATTGATATCTAACAATGTGTCATGACAATCCAAAAGATTTAAAATTTGATAAAAATATCAAAATTATCCTTCCATGATGAGTTATCGTACAATTCTATCCTTTGATCACACAACGTCCCAGAAAGGCTATGAGTATAGAAATATATCAAATCCAAATACCTATCCGTATGTATCTTGATCTGATGATGATGACTCAGTTTATGAATCAGTAAAAATCTTTTCTACTATTTATCCCTGCTTTGGCCAGAGACTCTCAGAGTTATCATCCTATGAGATCACATAGGATGTTCTCTCCTCCAATAAAGAGTGATCGATTCTTTATTAATCACTCACAATCTTCATGCACACTTCACTATATCCAGAATATCCCACACATATCTCAAAGTGACATGCTAGAGAATAAATTAAAATAAAGATCCATATACACAAGGTATCACGATGATCTTAGGTCAAAGGATCACTTGCACCACTCCCACTGGAGAACTATCTGTTGATATGCTGTAAGGCTCTATCAGATGTTCTTCCTGCAGGTCAGTTTAGTGAACACATTCTCTAATGAGCATCTACGTCCTTATATTAGTGTCACCACATAAGTGATTGTGAGATCAACCACCCTCTCCATCGAGCATACGTAGGATGTACCAGTTTTACCGACATCATCGATCTCCAGCTTGATGATCCAATTACTGAAAATATTTTAGATTAGGGCTATCATAATTTTAGATCTCACTGACATGATCTCATCATGGCCCTAAAATTATTATCCTAATATATGGAGTTTATCATAACCATAAAAGTATGATGCAGCAAATGATAAAACATAGTACCTCATGAATAAAATAACTAATGTCATTGAAATGAGAAAGAAGAAAATATAAAAAAGTCCCTTTGCATAACCCATATGATTGACTTATAGGGTACTATTCTTTCAATCTCTCACTTGCACTAAAGCCATCGCCCCTATACCTGATGCCCATGCAATCAGGGTGGTGATTACACTGCTGCTGTGTAAGGCTTAGTGAACTGGTCCATTATGATGTTCTTAATATTAACTCATTTTATGATCAAATCATGAATGAGATGAAAGTACCTAGGATGTGCGTGGGTACCTAGTGAGACCATACCCAACTTAGTGATGAACCTTTGATCAGACGACTTTCCTTAGCTATCTTTACTAACAGCAATTAACTGAGTCAAAAATAGTTTACTATTTGGAACTCTTCCAATTCACTGCTCCTCTAGTACTTTTCAAGTACTTTGAGAATGCTTTTCACAGTTTTCAAAAATTCTATCATCGATCTACTTAAAATCAATGATTATGCATAAGGTATAAATCACATCAGGCTTAGTACATTGAATATATGAGCAAGTAAACTCCTTTACACCCATTCATGTTGAACCCTTTCAACATAAAATTCATATATCTTGACTGGGACAAGCCCAACATCTACTTTTATCTATCACTATAGATGCCTAGTATATTGGATGCTTAACCCAAATCTTTTTCTATGAAAACTTTTGTAATAAGCATGCCATTGACCGAGTCCAATATTGAGACTATCTTCCCAACATGCTGTATGTCTTCCATATACATAAGAAGTTAGTGGGACTCCCACTTATCTTCTCGTATACACACAGTTCATCCATATTTGATAAAATCAAATATTTTGACTATCTCATCAAAAATAGAAGTACCAACTCCTCAATACCTGCTATAATTCATAAATGAATTTGTCCTCCCATTAGAGGCAAACTCTCTAGATGGTGTGTGGCAATAACAAGCAAAAATTTGGATTGACATTCCTGTTAGCAACCTGTTGGGTCATACCCATAGGTTCTTCAACCATAGTCCATACTTGGTGATGTATCGGGAGTTTATTTCGGATATCTTGGTTCAAGCCATCTGTCAGAGTCTCTGCTCATGACTATCTCTAAATAGGTCAAAACAATATCATTCACAATGATATATGGTGTACAGTTATTCACAATGACAAACCCATATATTGAGTGGTACATTACACACTCAGATTGACCTTCGGTGAGGAGGTGTGTGTCATGGTTGTGCCTCATTTATGGGCATATCTAGTTGAGGATCAACTTGTGGACACTCCACAGATTATGATAGTTCATAGGTCTTGAATTTTTCAAGTTCAATTATCCTTCCACTATCCCCTTCTTAAAAAAATAAAAATCTTTTTCAAAAGATGGCATATCTACTGACAAAATACTTTTTATCTACTAGGATAGTAAAAATAGTATCACATACTACTCTTAGGATAACCTATAAACTTATATAAACTTGTTCTAGTACAAACTTATATACATCAACTCTTTTCATATAAGCTAGGCAATATCCCTCTTACCTTTTTCATATCTCATATGGAGTGCTAGTTACAGATTTAGATGATATCTAATTCAAAATATATGCAGTAATTTTTAGGAGATATCCTCAGAATGAGAATCAAAGTTTGTGAAGCATATTAGAGAATCACACTATATCATATATGGAGTGTCCATCTCTGGGTCAAGATATTATTAATCTTTGAACATCCATATATTCAAGACCTAATACCTTGCTCGTCTTTTTCCACATCTATTAAATGGGATCTTGGTCCATTTATCCATGAAATAAGATTTACAAGTTCTATATGATTCAAAATCATACAGACAAAAAACTCTTCTTTGTATTACTTATTTTCTTTGGCTTATAAAAATGGCCAAGTTGGTAATACCAGAGATATGTGACCATCACATATTCATTTCTTGTTCTCATCAACATGAAGAATAATGTCATTGAGTGACAAAAATATAAGACCATAACCTTAAAATTTATCAGAAGGAGAGTAACTTTTACTCTTTACATGAATTTCAAAACCATGCTATAATAGTAAAGAATTTGAAATAATATTTCTGATAAATTCAGACATTTTACAATGGTCTACTAATTTCTAAATAAGTAGGTTTCTGCAGTCTTAGCATGGATGAACTATCCATCAGTGCCAAAAAGGTATGTAGTCATCTTACTTCAGTTTTATAGATCTAGCAATATTCTGCATAAGTAGAACCTATATAAGATATCACATACCCAAAATTTTAAAGCTGAAACACTCAATGATTTATTAGTTTGTATCATATACCAACCATTAGCAGATGTAATTTTTGTATCCTACTATTACTTCATATTTGCAAGACAACTCTTGCCATTTATTACTAATGCTCATCATTGATGTAATGATAGAGATATCAAAGTGAAGATATTCTTCACCTTCTTCTCCTAGGAGATACTAAAGAAAGAATCTAGGAGAGTTAGTAGGATTTAATCCTAGATTAACTCACCATCCATGATATAGACTTAATCGCATGATTAAATTAATCAAGATATATTTGACAGTCATACTGTTACTCCGTCATATCTCATATGCGATTTTTCTTTCTATATTGTATCAACTTCGATCAGATCAAAATAAAGAGAATAGGAGACTATCTCCTATATGAGAACTATTCTCAGATTCCTAAACCATTCTATGATGTTTGGTCAAATTAAAAAGTATTCCATGCAGTGATAGTGAAAATACAGATGTGTATATAAGAACATAAAAGGACAGCTCATGAAGACATGCACAATTTAGATGAAATTTTTATCTAAATGTGTCTCTCACTATTTTAATAAATTTCATAATCCTCAAGTATCAAAATAAAAAATCTAATCATGACGTTTCTTAGTAGGGTTGAGATCTCAATTTTTCATAAAAAGTCTTGTGGATAGCACAACAAGCTTCTGTGAGTTCAAAGATAGATAACTCTTTACCAATTACATCTCATGCAACTCTCAACATAACTTTTACCTCAAAATACTTATAGTCTTGTGGATAGCACAATAAACTATAATATTTTAGTTAAGTCATACCCTTTAATATATATGGTCATATCTGAATAATACTATCCTTATGGATATCACAATAAGACAATACTATCAAAATATGTCATTAGCATCACTAAGTCAATATCATACCAATTACTATAGCAAGCTTTGTGGATAGTACAACAAACTCTCTACAGTTTTTGACATACTCTATTGACTTAGTATGAGCTAAATATCATTAGCTTCATTATGCACCAAAATAGTATCAAATCAGTCCCTACAGCAAGCCTTATAGATGCACAACAAGCCTACTATGATTCTTGACATAATACTGGCCTAGCATGAAGGAAGGCATGGGTAGTGTTCTTAACACTTTGCCATTATGACTTAATATAATTTAATGAGGGATTTAGGTCTCATGCACATCCTAAATATATATTCATGCATCATATATAATTTAAACTTTAAATCTAACTACCAGCATATAAGAGCATACAAAAGAAAACTAATGGTTATGGACTTTTGAAATATCATCCGAGCCACAGGATGATATATGGTTCATACCCCAGGTGCATCATAGATTGAACCATCTCATGGTCAATCTAAATGCACCTCCGCTCTTAAACACCTAGTAGTGCAGTCTTCATCTCCATAAAGTCTACCATGAATGCTTGATCTTTATTTGAAAATAGCAAGAAACTATTTCTATCTATTCTCAAATAATTTTTTTCTATAATTTTACATCAACATGTAAAAATCTCTATCAACAGTTGGAAACATACAAAAGAAAGGTTCAGCTGATAATACAATGCATCAGGGGCATCCAGCCCCTATTGCAACTCTTACAGATGCATGAATATAATCAGCTAATATGGAAACATTCATGCATACATCTATCACATAGATGTACCATAGTCCATAACCACTCAACATATATTTTATAATAATTATAAAATATTATAACAAACTACTCATGTTATTTTAATTGCGATATCATTCATACACAAGTCAGTTAAGATGTTCAAATATATGGGCATTAGGCTCATCAAGGATTTTTGATTCAGATTCAACACTTGATCCAATTCATAATTTTAAGCCAATCATTTGTCATCCATTTGACTTAAGTTGATCAATTCTTAGGTTAATCTTAATCAATTAGGTAATCATAGATTCAATCAACCATAACTCAAACCCTAATCGAATTAGATAAATGATAATTTGATTAATTTAAATTAAACATGATTTCTAATCAAATTAAAACTATGAATTTGATTTAATCTATAATCATTAATTTTAATCACATTAGAATAATGAATTATAGTTAAACAAATCTATCAGTAAAAATCCTAATCCAAGTCCAATGCATCCTTTTCATGACCAAATTTTTTGGCTCCACACATATCTAGGACAACCACCAAAATAGAAGACCCACAATGGTGAGTGCACAATATCATGGTGGTTGACCCTTAGATCTTAGGTGAATGCATCAAATGAAAGAACCCTAAATCTTAGTAATGTACATCCATATGTAACATTCCAAAGCTCCGCATATCACATGCACTGAATTTCAATTCCATCAAAAATTAGATTATGGGATCTAATCTTAAACTTGTCTCATAAGTCTAAAAGTCATGGAAATTTATATCCTAGGTTTGATCATGGATTGATAATATTTATCATTAATAAAAGTACATCATAAATATCAATTAAATATTAATCAAAAAATTTGATTTTGACAAAGTTTGAACTGGATCTAATTTATATCACAATAATAACATGAAATTTGATTGAATCAATCAAAGATAGCTCTGATACCACTGTTGGATTTCAAACATACAGTAAAATATAAATTTCAAAAGTTTTTACATATATTCAATAATTAAAAATAAGTTTAACATTTAAACTAGACAATTAGAACACAAAAGCCCTAGAAACACCATGATGATTGCAATCAAATAACATTAGCATATATAACAAGATGTTGCCCAGCTATGCAACCCAAGAGGGGGGGTGAATTGGGTTTCTAAAAATTTTAAGCCCAACAGATAACTTATGAAGAACAAAACAATGGCTTTAAATCAATATTAATTAACTAAAGCAGTATTGCAAGGATATAATAAAGAAATAAGATAAAGCGATAAAGCACACCACAAACACAAGGATTTATAGTGGTTCGGTGCTAACCTTGCACCTACGTCAACTCCCCAAGATCCCACTTGGGAATTTTAATCCACTATCCTTTGTATTCAACCCGAATACAAAACGTCAGAAACTCCGACACTAGCTATCCCAAGCTAGAATACAAGACGTCGGAAACTCCGACCCTAGCTATCCCAAGCTAGAACACTTGTTTCCCGGGTACAAGCAAACCCAAAATACTCCGATTTCAGGTTCGGATCAACCTTTCCTTGTTTTGGAAATCCTCCAAAAACAAGAGCAAAAACTCACAAAGAGTAAGAATATTTAGAGCACAGATGAATACAATAACAGCTCCTTAAATGAGCAAATATAACAATAAAAGCTTTACTCAAATGAAGAACCCCTTTTTTCAGATTTTCTCAAGATGAATGAACGGTTGAACGCTTGAGAAGAGGTTGATTGTTGATTGAAGATCTCTTGAAAGCTTTGAACGATCTCTAGATCAAGGTTGAAAACAATCGACTTGAAAGATTCTCTCTTTGAATGCTCTTGCTTTTCTTTTTCACAAACTCTCTTGAATATTATTGATCCTCTCTCTTCTTCTTGAATATTTCGTTGATCTCAGATTTAGGATCCTCTCTTCTCTTTTGATCTCACGTTTGATCTCCCGATTTCCACACTATTTCTTTGCAATTTGATCTGCTATTTAATCTGCAATTTCCTTTCACCATTTTAAGCATTTTATGGCATTAGTAGCAAGAGAAAACAATTTAGGCAGATAAAGAGCCGTTAGAGGATTTTTAGGAAGCATAAATGGCAATTAAAATGGGCAAAAAAATAGCCGTTACTATCATTTCCC